>NW_021634082.1:0-32995 GCF_004799145.2 Neltuma alba | reverse complement strand
TCTTTTGTCTATACTAAGGCCCGACAAATGCATTAAAATATGCTGAGAGCCGTATTTCTTTCATGGTTTTCGCAACATAATACATATCAGTTGCCTGAATAGTAGAGGCGCAACAACACCCCCCCGGGGGGTTACCGCCCCCGGCTGGGTGTAGGTAGGTTTTTCTTTCACTGTACTTCTTGATACCGCGGTGAAGCTTACAGAATCGAATGCAATACCGTGGCCTCTGGGGCTCGTAACGAAAACGGTTTTATCTTGAAATTACAGAATCGAATGCAATCGGTGGCCTCTGGGGCTCGTAACGAGAATGGTTTTATCCCTTCGGATGGTATCTATATCTGTTTCATTAGCATGCTGCTGGCTGTTTGGTGCCAAACCTCATCAACACAGTGCATGAGTGTGTTGAGGTTTAAGTTAAGAAAACATATTGGGACTCTGAGAAATAAATTGATGGCAGAAGTATATAACCTGGAAAGATGCGGCAGGGCTGCAGCCTCGCAAGTATGCTCTGGCTTATGGGCATTGTTTAATTAAGTACAAATTTTAAAATTTACAAGATAAAAATGAGATTAAGGGGGAAAAAATAAGATAAGAATTAGAGAGGAAAACATCAAAATTCAATAGTGTGTTTATTTTGGGGGCTTTTTTCTTTTTTTTGTTTGGGGGGCGGGGGGGGGAGCATTCGTGAATGAAAGAGAGAGAACTGAGAATGAAGGAAAAAGGGAACAGGGGATACATCTCATGACAAATGTGAAAGATGTGGACCTCGATGTATGTGATTAGAAATTTGCTTGTTGGATAGGGCGCGAATGATAGAGTGTTGTGGGAGTATATAAGAATCTCCAGTGCTCCCGTCGCTTGGGCTCACGCAGCACAAGCAGAAGTCAAATAAGTAATAACCTGAACAACGGCAAATGCCTCTCATGGTCATGGGGGCTGTTTACTATAAAATTGAGCTCTGTTGAGAGCACGTCCAAACCTTTTAGAGAGTCATCCTTTTCTTTTTTAAGTTGGGAAAATTATATTGGAATTACCTATATTTTCTTTCAATTTTTGGTTTGGTGGCTATGTATTTTTTTCTCTTAATTAAATTATTTAATTTTATTTTTTAGCAATATTAGCTCTTGTAATTTTATTCTATTAGCATATTTAGCCTCTATATAAGGGTTAATGATGTTAATAGAACAAATTAAAGATTTGCTTAAGAGAAAAAATACATAGATATCAAATTAAAAATAAAAAAATATAAGTATCTTTTTTATGTTGTATGAAATAAATTGAAAGAACCATCAAAACCTCTCCTTTTTTTTATTTTTTTTAATTTTCATGTGCCAGGTAGTCTCTTCTTTCTAAACAAACATGTAAAATATACAGACCCTGACAAGGCATACTATGTATGCGAAACTGATGAAATGGGACCCCCACTAAGAATAAGGGGGAAGAGGGTGGGAGGGATGAGGAGAAGAGAAGAGAAGGGGGAAAGTAAGAAGAGCGTATTCATCTGTTGGAATGCCATTTGTATGAGCGCTTCTGCTTCTTATCGGCCATGGCTGCCACGTTCACTGTTGAGTTGAAAGCACAGCTGTTCCCTCTTCAGTGTTCATAATGGCAGTCAAAGATGCTCCCTTTTTCCTTGTTTCGCTCTCTCTCTTTTACAAGTAGATCCCTCCCTACCTCCCTCTATTTAATCTCTCAGGAGCCATTCGCTCCGCCATGAATTAAGCTTCAACCAACTCTTCTTCTTCGTCATCATGGACGCTCCTTCCTCCCCGCACTCCTCTCTCGAAAGGAAGCCTTCCATTGATTCCGAACCCAAGACCCTGCTTGAGCATGAAATGAAGCTTGCCAGGGTTTGATTTCTCCTCCCATTCCTTCTTTTCTTTTCCTTCCGCTTTGCTTCTCCTTCACTTCTCTCTCTCTCTCTCTACTTCTCGCAGGACGCCGCTGTCCAAATCATAAATACTCACTCCTCCAAGAGGAAGCCCTCAAAATATTCCTGGCGGTAATCCTCGTCTTTTTCTTCTTCTTTGTACTAACACCTCCCTCCTTCTCCGCTGCCAGATCTGGTGCTCCGCCATTATTGTAGATGACACATTCACACACACACCACACACCAGTCTCGCATCACATATCATCAGAACCATGATCACCAGAAAGGAACCTCGGATATTTGACAAATCTTAGATTTTGACTCTTGATTTCTTGATCAGATCAGATAATGCCGGTTGGTTGCAGGGTCTGGTCCCAGTGACAATATCGAAGCAGGCAAAAGAGGAAGTTGTGGCGTCTGACGGTGATGAAGCTTAGAATTGGGTTGGATGAAGTCAGTAGTAGGTAGCATGAACGTGAGGGGTTACAAATAAGCTTGCTCCTGGACTCGCCGAGTCGGGTGGTTTTTATTTTTATTTTTTTCATCAAACAGGTTTTTTGCCCCTTATTTATATGTATGAAACAGTGGGTCGTCATCATCAGGTCCTGCAACCGTTGAATGTTCTTGTTGAACCCGCCTTTGTTTTTAATACTTACATATATGATGACTGCGTCAATTTTGCTCATTTACGAATCTCTTCCTCGCTCGTTCGATTAATTCATTGGAAATATGATTAAATAACGTTTACCCCCTCTTATTTTGACTTCCCCCAGCACTTTATATAAATGCATTTAATTGATAGGGTGTTTCTCGGCACAGCAGCAGCTACTCTGAAAGCATTTTCCAAATACTGGCAATACATTAATTATAAATTATCATTTCCGAGAATGACACTCTTATGGTCTAGCAGGGGTCAAAACTCAAGAATGTTGACTTGTGAGTTGTGATTATTTGAGTTATACTACCGGCTAGTTCTCGTTTATAAACCCTTTTTTTTTTTTTGACATTTCATATTTTTATTTGTAAGTTATTTTCCAAAAATTATGAAGCAGTCAGTAACTTTAACATTATCTTTGGAAACCACTTTCATCACACATCATCATCTTAATAAGCACTTTAAATTTATCAGATCTGAATCGTTTATATTGAATTTTAATGGTCTAGATTTAAAATTTTTAATTAATTATTTTAAATAAAAAAAACTATTTTTTGAAAGAATGATAATTCAAAATTATCTCTATTTTAAATTATATACATATTAAAATAATTGTTTGGAATAAATAAAAATAAAAAAGAAATCAAATCCGAATTATCCAAATGAAATATGGACGTTCCAGATCTGATGAGCACCGAAACTAGTTTTTTATCTTTGGGGTGTGTGCATGTATATATATGTATATTATCAAGCTTTTTTCCTTTACAAAGACTTTTTTTTTTTATTTAAGTACACATATCTTTTTATTGGAAGCTGTTCAGGGTAAATGTGGGTAATTTCTTTTAGCGGGTATTCCAACCTACTGTTATCATGATTTAGAGTATATACAATGAAAAACATACTTTGCTGAATATGTATCTGGCGAAAAAAAAATGTATGGTAACATCCCACATATCGATGGGAGGCAATCAATTAAATATGTTGCGTCTCTACTTTCCGTGATCTTCTTTATGAATTTCTCGTAATGATCGATTGATTTATTGGGTTTTCTAAATTTGGGGCAGCAGTTTTTGTTTCTGATTTAGCCTCCCCCTCAATTACCTTGCTACGAATTTAAAGACTAAAGAAACGTTTGCCTGAGACTAATCTGAGGAGCAAATTAAATGAAGAGGGATAACCAAAGATAGAAGGTTCAAATCTTCTTAACATATGAAAAATCTATATAACATTAATATATCAATATGTCATATAAAATTTATAAAGTTCCCGCTACAAGTGATTAATGATATGTCGGGCTTGGCTCTATTTTAATCTACAAAATGATGATAATAGTGCAGGGCAACAAATTAAAGGACAAAACATTACATCAGTAAGGTTCAAAAAACGGAAAGTAATAAATTGTATAGGTGACAATGTGACATGAAAAACATGATCAATTGTATTTGATTGAGGTAATTCGGTTGTTCCTTTTTTTTTTTTGGTTGTTTTCGGTTAAAAAAATAAAATGGGAATGAGTCAGCGGATTTATATCGGCTATTGAAATTTGACTTTGAGCGATAGTACTACCTATAATACTTAATACAATAGCTAGATAATTAATTTATGAATATTAATTAAAAAATTAGTTAAATTTATTATCTGTAATAAATAAATATTGTCTTACTGTGAATCATGGACATTGTAATGAAAATAATTAAGATGTGCAGTAGAGAATGAATTAATGCAATACAAAGCAGAAACGGCGTAAAATTGGTTAAGAAGAAAAAGGGGACGGAGAACTGCGGAGGCTCATATAATGAGGGAGAAACACGGGATGGGGCGGTAAGGATGAGCGGAGAGATGAGGAGGGGTATAGAAGTGCATGGAAAGCGTGAATGGGAGAGATTTTGGGGAATAGAGAAGCCAGATTGATGGACCCACGAAAGATCCGTGCCAGCAATGTGCCTCATTATATACGCGTACGGAAGCTTTACTACCCTCGCGCCTGCCTTCCTCCTCCTGCGTGCGTTTCTCGTCTTCATCAGCAGCATCTCATCATCTCATGGCGCTGAGCAGGCGGCCCGCAAGGTTCACAGCCGACCACATTCCATGCCGTCCGCCGCCACACCAATCACACCCCCACAGCCTCCGCTCATTGAGAGTTACGTTCGTCTCTTATATCATCATCATAATTATTCATCTTGCTTCATACACTAGCTTTAATTTTTTCGCTCTCTCTCTCTCTCTCTCTATATATATATATATTTGTCGCTTCCTTAATTATTCATACATGCAGGCCGCAGCTGCAAGAGTATACATCAATAATAACCGGGAAAAACCCCAGCCACCCTCCACAGTACGTGCGTAGGCGTAATTAATAATATTGTTACGTTGAGCTCCATATATGGATGATGATGGGAATATTGTTTTATTTGATGTGCGTGCGATGGGTTTTGGTGGTTTCACACACGGAACAGATGAGTCCATCACAATCAGCAGGCGCGCAGGCTGAGGAGGCAGATCCACAGCGCGGAGAGAAGTTCCTTGCTCAGGCTGCCTGCCCTTCAAATGGCTCACCCCCCCGCCCCAAACATGAAGTGCCCTGCATCGCCTCTTTATAAATCATCAAACTTTTAATTCGTCACTCTGCCAAGAAGTGTAGAGAGGAGGCATGAGCTAGGCAGCACTAGTTTTTGGCGCAAGGACTCCAGAATGTTCATGCGGGATTTATTACAGCTCAATAGAAGTTCTCTCCTTTCTTTCGATGACTCTAAACGATGTAAACTCGTAATTTAGAAGGACAAGGAGCACCACCGACACCAGGGAAGAAAGAAGGTTGAGCTTGATCGTACAAAAGCAACAAGTAGATTATAATCACGGACTCAATTATGCATTTCATAACCAATGATACCCTGATATTCCTTTCAATACAGCCACCAGACCAGATTTGTGGACCGGCCTACTTTGCATGAGCTGACGTGGAGTTGATTAGATTTGCCATGTCCGTGTCACTGGAATGTTGAATCCAAAACGCATAAACCAATGGATCAAAACAACATAATAAGAAGCCCATGGCCTATTAATTAATCTCATGTCTATTGACAATGACCCAAATAACAGAACAAACAACCAAGGCCTGCATGACTCCCAAAAACAAAAGCGCATGGACCAATGCTCTTGCCTCGGTGTCTTTTTGTAAACACGAAGTGTGACTTACACAGAGAATGGAGTGGAAAATCTTTGAAATATTTCATATAGTTAGCTAATCTCGTACTCTATGTAATACACACAAAAAACGTATCTTTGGAAAGTGATCCATTGACTCAAGACATCAGCCTTTCCCGTTTCAACCACAGTTCAAATAACTACTTTGATTAACGACGACTGTTTGACATAATGGAAAGACTGTCAAAGGAGTATACTGGAAAGTGAAATGAAGAAAGGATAGGCAGAAAATGAGATGGATTTACTTTTTATAATAATTTTTTTAAAAAAAATTCTGGTTCGCTCTGCCTGCAGTCATCATCCATGACTTTTTCCGCTCCACCGAAACAAAGATGGTGTAAACAGTAAATTGATGGAATCATCGGCGTTGGTGAAAGGGCATTAATATTGTGGACCAGAAAAGTGGGTTTAATAATTGGTTTGTATTCTTCTTAATTTCGTTGTGTTTCCAACTCGGCTATGCGTACTATGCTTCTCTCCTATCCAAGCTAAACAATCCACGGCCATATATAACGTGCGATGCGATGTAAACTGACTAAACATTTTGTCCCCACTGCTCATCATGAACCCCCCCTGACTGTCAGTCCAAATTATGGAAATATTAGCAGATTACACCTTGTCTCATACCTTCTTCCAGAATTTCACTAGACTATTATTGTAATTATGGATCGTCACACTTTGAGAGGAAACATGTCTGTGATGGCGCTTCCACCACGGAGAGGAATTAAGAAGTAAACGAGAATTCAGCCTTATGGCAGTTGAGTAGACTACAATTCAACTTCAGCGCATTTAGAATGAAACTAGTGCTGCTTAATACGAGGCAACACGCGTCCCAGATGGACAGGTGTCCTTGTTGAGCTCCATGGTTACTGTTGAGTAGTAATTGCTTCTTGAGTTGTTGGAGGGGGCTTTGCGGCGCCCATCTCCATAGATTCATGCTCATCAAACTTCAGCCGCTGTGGTTTCCTTCTTGGAGCCGCTTTTGCTGTCACGGTAGATCGTGTACAGTATGAGCTGCGTGCCCGGCCCCAGCGCCGAACCCCACACCGTTCGGTACCTGCAAACAACAAATTATTATATATATAAATCCCTCTCCATCTCTATCCCTATCGCCTGTGAAAGTTGCTTTGTCTCTTAGCCACTAACTATAATAACTGCACAGCCTCTTGTACTTACTGCCACAAATGGATCGCGGCCCAGCAGTCCAAAGATGAACCAGGAAGTACCGCACAGGAACACGAACAACGACAAGAAGAAAGGCATGAACTCCACGCTCTTTGTTCTGATCACCAGCCTCTGCATTCAATGCCCCTGAGCAGTCAGCAGTGGGGTTCCATTTGATTGCATCATCCGGAAATTAACAAAATAGAAAATAAATAAAGCTTACCATGATGGAGAGGGGCGATCCATACATGATGATGGAAATATATGGCGGCGGCTAAGCCGCAGACACCCCTTTCTGGGGCCGCCGTGGAGGGCGAAGAGGGAGATGAACACCACGGCAGAGAAGACCGTGAGCACCAGCGCGAACAGAACGCCCGAGAATCTTAGCCTTCTCTTTCTTGGGCGCGAATATGACGAAGATCAAAACGTATATGCTTTCGATCACGGCCCCGGTGCCGTTGATGGTTGTGACCAGTATGGTTGTGAGGCGACACAAACGGCAGGCCATACCTGAGATTTCGTGAGCGTCCGTCAGAAGGGATTAAAGAACTTCGTAATTGAAACTTCAGCTCATATTTTATAGATAGAGTCATCCCATTTAAATTCTTTCTTTATTTCTTTCATTCAAATTCTTTCTTGCTTCTCATCTAATTTGATAAAAATATAGAAAATCATGCACCGCGTCGAGAAAAAGATAAGGATGTGTTTTGTTGGCCAATATCGAGAAATTGATATCACTTTGTTAATTCAATTTCCGGGTACGGAGGCGAATGACGACAATAGCATCTCAAAGGTTAAAGAGAGTGCACGTGATTTAAGTGGAGAGAAGGGAGAAAGAAAGAAATTAAGGAAGGAGCAAGAAGGTTACCAAGCAGAAAGGAGGTTGTTCAACAAAGTCATGACGTAAGGAATTCCAGAGAACTTCTCCGTGGATTTGCTCTTCACGATTCTCCTGAATGTGATCCTGCGAACCCGAAATTTCTCACAAATTTGACCCGCAAATGGCGGTTATTTTTACACACATACACAGAAAGAAGAGGGCCGGTTTAAACATGGCCAATATAATCGTGTTAAGACGCAGGCATAATGAAAGAATTAAAGAAAGAAGAGAGGAGGAGGAAGCTAAGAAGGAGAGGAGAGTGATGGGATGCATACACTGGAGCCAAGAAGAGGAAAAGAGCAGAAGCATTGCCTGGACCAAAATCAAACAAGAAACAACGAGAAGTGAGAGAACCGAGAATCAGAGAGAAGAGAGAGCGACGAAAAACCCACCGAATATGCCGAACAAGAAATGCGCAATATTCATGATCTTGGACTCGTGTTGTTGAGCCTGGAGAAAGAAGATATCAGAGTGAAGAAAGGATGCTTGTTTGTTTAGAAATAGCAACAGGATGGAATGAGATGGGAGATTAGAGTGGGAGGTTGTATATATAGGAAAAGAAATGATCACAAGATAGATACATTGCATGTAAATTCCAGTAGACTAGTGCTCGATCTTATCCGTGCAATTTAATAGTCAGAACCGTTTCCCGCGCGGACGGTGGGTAAAGGGCTTGGGTAGGTCCCCATGTTTCTGAGCAGCATTTTGTTTTTTTTTTTTTAATTGCACACTCATTCGTCCGCAGAAAGAAATATCTATTGCAGATAATTTCTCCTTTTGGACGAATAAAACCTTTTTGCCTGCATTTTTGTATCATCTAAAATTAATTGAATGAAGCTAATTAAGCATCTCAAATAAAAATCAATGTAATCATTTATTATGTAATATGATATTTTTTATATAAAAAAGATTCCAAATCTCGTGTTGTAGTCATTATTTATTATTATTACCATCATCTCATTGATGTAAATCAAAACAAAACTTATTTTACACAAGTGCAATGTTGATTGAAGTATGAGGATGAGGCCCCACTTCTGATCATCTCCGGCTGCAGCAGCATCTTGTCTCTGCCTGCATTCTAATGGTCCAGTAACGGCCAACTTGTCATATATTACATATAAATTCAAATAGCATTACTAGTATTTTTTATTATACAATAGAAAATAATAACTAAGGCTAGTGATCGGCCACGAAGAAGCCCTCAACACCTGCCTTTCCAACTCTTCATAATTCCATTTTATTTCACTATTTCTAGATTTTGAGTTGTGGGCAAGTAATAATAATCCTCCATATTTTAAATTATGTAAATAAATTCTGTATCATATTAGATTAATTTAGTATGATAGTATACAAGTAATCAACAGAAGAGCTGTTTGCATAGACTAGGAGGGCTTCCTTGTAATTTTGTCAAAGATTGCCGACGTTATTTGCATAGAACCCAAACTTCAGGGATATTAGGTGTGTGTATAGACAATATAATTTAACATTTTTATTGTGAAAAGCATATGTGTTTATTTTAGAATAAAAATTTATCTGTCTTCGTTCAGTGTGACTTTTGCTATGTGCATGACTTTTGCCTTTGCGTGTTCATGATGGGATGTATAAATGAAACTTTGCAGTAATTAAAAAGGGAAGAAAATAAATCCTCTCACCTACAGTTGCATTTTGAACACTGCTAGACTAGAGCTCACACAAACGAAACAGCGGTAAAGGCACGCGCCACTAAAGGGGACGTATGAGAAGCGTTAGATGAATCAAAGGGCCACCATTTGCGGCAATTATAGTTTTGTTTTGGATTATTACATGGCAAGTGGGGTCTGGTTTGATAGACGGGACCACGTCATGTACGTACGCCTAGAGACCGTATGGTCGCTCTCACCGGAAAGAGGACTGACCAGCTTCTTGTGGTGGGAGCCGTTTCCGACTTCCGAGTCCATCAGCCTCCCCCGACTGGACTGAGCCAATGCAATGCCTTGCATCAAAGCAGGTGCTTTCCATGCTCAGGAGTCAGGACCACTGAGAATTGTTATTTGTTCACCAAGCGAGCTAAACTGAACCCATTCACTAGTTGCAACGATTTTTTTCCCCCAATCTTTAAACTCGATGAGCTTAATTTATTAAATTTTAACTATTTCATTTATTGTTCCCCATCCTTTTCAAAAAACTTAGTCCTTCCAAACCTCAGCTTATTAATTATAGTTGAGTAAAAACTGTTAAATTAAAAAAGATTATTTTTCTCTTAAAAGATCCATCAGAATCAATCTTTATATACTCCTCCGGTCCTTAATATAAGACCCATTTAACTAATTTGATTATATTAAGGAAGTTAGGTAAATTAGTTAATTATAAGAAAAGTGACGCATTTTTCCTAAAACACCATAATCATCTTTTTTAATACCCCTCCCTCTTCTATTTGATTATGGTTGAGGAAGTATCTATAGGGGTAATTTAGAGAATATTGATAAATATGAAAAATAGGTCTTATATTTAAGACCAAAACTAACTCAAGAATTAGATCATATATTAAGGACCGGACGAGTATTATGAATGAATATAGACGTTACAATTTAAAGCAGGCGGGATTAGGACTAACGAACTGGCCATTATATCCTCCTATGTATCTTTTCACACCCGGATATTGACCGTTATATAAACATAAACCAAATTCTGACCTGGCAATCGAGTGATGACATGTCATTTGCAAGATTCTGAATTTCTTGGATTCCATTATAATTAATACTCCTCATTATAATATCTCGTTTGTATACTTCAGATTTCACTAGGAAATTGAACCATATTTTTGGCACCGAATTTATAAAAATAAATACAGTGATACAGCATGATTGTGTGAGTGTAGAGAGAGACATCATTCTGACTGTAGTGAACCACTGTGTTTGGACGGTGTCACCAACATATATGCTGTGTCATCAATTTTATTTAACCCCCGTGATATCGCAATTATATTTTCTTTTACAAAACAAAGGTTTCTTTTCCCACAATGTTAATTCGTCTTTAATTATTTTCCTCGATGGGGCTGCAGACATTTCATTTTGTGAGGATGACTTATTCGGGTGTGAGAAGGACAACTGCGTATAAATCTCAATGCTTGTAGCTGTGTACTGTCTCTCACGGAAAAATTCCGCACGAATATGAGTAGTGACTTAATAATGGATGATTATTGAAGTAAGCAAGCATTGGTTAATTAGAATTTACAAAGGGATTAGGCCCTTAATAATTGACATTATATGGGCGGATGCACAGCGCTTGAAGTGGGTATGGATCACATCTTATCATCAAGATTCCTTTGGCGTTAAAATAAAAGCGGTGAGGTAAAGAATTGCCCACCCTTTAAGTCGCTATCCCTTCTCATGCGTGTAAACACAAAAGTGGCCCTTATAATTGGCATCCATTTTTAAGTACTGTTTCAACAACTGCAAGTATACTGCAGATCGATGAGCTTAAATCATTCGAGTTTGGATTAGGAGGCACGTATGGCCTCCTTTTGGGTTCAATATATAAAAAAAGAATCTATCAAATCGATCAAGAAACACATTACGATTCACGACGTGACTTTGGCCCCGACAGGACGCTGCTTGTGGATTACTCAAATTGGGCACTAATGAAACAAAACAAAATCGCCAACCTTCCCCAGCAACAAGATGCTTTGCCTTCCTTTTTATCACCACCTTCACGTGAAAGCGAGCTTTTAGCGTCAACACGCTTCTTTCCAACACGTCTTATTTACACGAGACCATGTAGGTATCTGTATATTACAACCACTAATTTGAAGGTCGAATCTGAATCACAGTCGTTCTTCCCACTGGTTTCACTCTCTTTTGTCTTTTTACCTTATTAAATGGTCAAGTACTTCATCTCGACACAACCGATCACAGGTGCTTCATATCTGCAGGTAATTATCAGAGAAGCATCATTATTAGATCCATACATGTATCGTTCTGACCCATATGGGTCTGGTCCCTTTCGATTTTTCGAATGAGCTGCTAGTCGAAGCAAGTTCAGTGATCTATGTTTTTTTTCCCCTCCTGGTAGTCTATGACTCACACAAGATAACAACTCTGTCAATCCCTTATCTTGATGTGTGTGTGCGCGCGCGCGCGCGCGCTACCTATTATTAAGCTTTTGACATTATTCCTAGAGCTTCCAGCTCAGAGTCTTGAGCCTACGCAGAGTAATCACCACATAAAGCAATATTCTGCCAAACAGAGACCTATGCACGCTATATTGGGAACAGAGGACTTTTGACTTGCTTCACGTGAATATGTTGATGCCCTCTTAACGTTTCTGGAATTCAATGCCTATGTTCCTGCGGATACTGTTTCGAAGGCAATGTGTGCTTCAAAAGGTTGCAAACTACAAAAGGACTACTACTGCCTCGATCGAGACAGAAGTTCGGAATAATCAAACGGCAGAATATTAATGACATCTCGTCATGGATTCCATGATCGGTGCCATCATGGCGACGTGCTCTTCATACATCACATCAGCTGAATTTCAACTCAGTTACTGTTCCCCCATTATCTAGTGATTGTCGATTCCAGACCCGCATTATAGGAAGAAATTCATCGCTAAATATATATTAAACGTAAATAGATAAAGAATCAGAATGTTGCTTTAGGGTAGCGAGAACGTACAAGCTAAAACAAGGAAGAATAAGGATATGTTTAGGATGAGAGATATTTTACCTGCTAAGTGGATATTGGGGGCTGGGCAACTGCTGTTCGTGGTTGATTTCGCAGGGAGAATCTGGGGTTTTCGTTCTAGCAGGCAGGGTTGGAATACGATGCTGGCCTTTGCTTCCGCTACCTACCAGATGATAGGGTGAAAAGGACAATAAACTAGAATGTTGGCGAGTGGAGCAAGGAATAGTTTTTATTTATAAAAAAAAAAAAAACACGGGTTATGGGCATCTGGGACTGGGAGAAGAGAAAAACGTTCTTGCTTTTCTGCCGAAGGGCCCTGTGCCAGAGCCATTAGAGTTTTATATATTACTTTTGTTGCTCGGGTCATTAAATGATGAACAGTATCTGAGCTTTTCTGATCACTAGATGAAAGAATACAGGGGAGTGCGTTTAGGGTGAAGTTCTGAGTTACATATGGCAGCTTGATGATCAGCCGATTCCACCTTACTCCTCTGCTGTCATAGACCCACGCCAAGAAGCTCAGCTAGGAATCCTCGCATCAATGCCCAGACAGCTGAAGAGAACAAACAATAAGGCTTATTTAAATTAGCACCTTTGACACGATGTGCTTCTTGCCATGAAGATTCAAGCTAGGACGTGAAGGCCTTCATTTCTGCAGAAGTGTGAACTATGTTACATTGTTTCCTGTTACTATGTATAAGTGGTTTAATTTTCTATATACTTTAGAATAGATTACGAGTATACGAAAATATAAATATAGCAATGTAAAGGCAAATTATTTAATTTTGCATAGTTTTCTGTCCCATGTAAAGGACGAGAGGGGATATATTTTGCTCCCCTTCCTTCCAAGCAAAGCATGGCATCAGTTACCAATAAACATAACAATGATAAACATAATAGAGAAACTTATTTATGCATAAATATGAATTAAAATTCAAGAGTCACAAAATATTAGCACATGATCAATATTTTTTTTTTGGGGAATAATACAAGGCATTGAGCTTGTATCAAAACTGACAGTGGGAAAGCAACACCCACAAAGTCATTATTATGATCAATATTCTACTCGTGGACATTATTGCTTTAGTATAGAGATCTAGCAACACGCTGGGGGGAAAAAAACAAAGCACGTAGATAGACTAGCTTATCCCTAAGAAAGTCTCTGAAAAAAGGCCCAGACTAGTGTTTGTTCCTAGGGAAGCTTCGGGGAAAGCTCCTAAAGAAACTTTGCGCCAGGAATGAAAATGTGAGGTATTGAATGCCTCTCTGAAAAATTCATATTTCATAATTTGTGACATTTCATAAATGAAACACGTGAGAGCCCAAAATAGCCTCTTGAACATACAGATTCTTGAAGCCTGACTTTGGTACAGAACAGAAAAGCCCGCATCAAGTTCTCAGCCCCAAAGAAAGTTCAGAGGCTCGTTCGGCTGGAGAAATCATATATATGTATTTTAAAAGATTAATTAATCTGCAAACCCTTATAATTTCAATCAATTTTGAATCAAGTCTTTATAATTTTTTTTAATCAAGTCCTTATATTTTCACATGTTTTTAATTAGGTCTTTGTATTTATTTTTCTTTTTATGAAATCCTTATAAGTTTACCTTATTTTTAATTAAGTCTTTGAATTTTTTATTCTTTATTTTATTAATTCTAATAGTACTATTCTATAAACATAAAATAGTATATATTATTTAATATTAGTTTATAAACAATAATATTCTAAAAATAATGAATTATTATAATAATTTTTTAAAAAAAATTAATTGTTCCAAAAAAATTTCTTGAATCAGTTATTTATATTACTTATTTTATTTATATAATTATTAATTTAATGTAATTATTAATATTTTATATTTCGGTATTAATCTATTTAATTAAATTTATATTTAATTAATAAATAAAAATTAAAACTACATGGACCTTATCAAAAATTTAGTGAAATTATAAGGACTTAATAAAAAGAAAAATAAGTGTAAGGACCTAACAAAAAACAGGTGAAAGTATAAGGATCTGATAAAAAAAAAACTATAGAGATTTGATTCAAAATTGGTTGAAACTATAAGGACTTAACTCTATTTTAAAGGCCTGCAAGAAGAGAGAAATTCAATGATTTTGTGGTGCCCAATGAGAAATATAATTTCGGAGCGAAAGATACTGGTGTCCTAACCGGTGCTACCATCATACGAACTTCAATCTTTGACAAAGGACTAGTTATATATTTAATTTAATTTTAAATATAAGACTTATAATTTATTTTGCGACTAATATTTGTTAATTTTAACTCCAAATAATTTATGTGGTGATTGTGCATATTAAGTAATTCTCACGAAATGGTAATTTTAAATAACATGACAAGTAAGAGGTTTGAGTTTCTTTTTTTTTTCAATCGGAAGCATTGATCGAACCCATGGCCTCCGGCTCACAAATTCCCCCCCCCCCCCCATATTTTACTGGGCTTCAAGGTTATCAGCATTAAGATAACTGCTCTGGCTGGTACAGCCGTCACTCTTTAATTTCTTCTGCAGTTCTAATGATTCTGAACATCACACCCACAAAGCGCCTTTTTTATTTTTCTTCCTAATTTGTTATTATATTCTGAACAATGCGCTAGGTGTGAATGCAGCAGGAGTGGTTTAATTTGCAAGTACACCTCAAAAAGTGTAGGAGCATGTGAGTAAAATTATGAATTAAAATGCAGTCTCTCGGGAGGTTCCCGTCAGCCTACTCAGGCTCAGTTTAGTTTTCAGAAAATTTATTTTTCATTAAAAACCTCCTTTCTGGGGCTAACTTTCGCCTTTTGGGGAAAACTGCAATAAGATTTCGATAAAAAGAATTAAATATGAAAAAATCTCTTAAAATCATCAAATTAATCTAAAGAGACCTCATTGAAATTAACTATATATTCATGCCACTCGCAAAAGACATAATGCCAAGCTCAATCTTGTTTTTTTCCGTCACAGAAATGCCAATTGTGTGCCCCGTGCAGCTGGAAATATGGTACTGGGCTTAAGACACGGACACTGAAGTGCGAGCGTCTTCAACACACTAAAACCGAAACAGTATCATTCTGACAACCCGATCCATGAGAGAAAACCGAACACGTACGTAAATGAAGAGTTACTTTGAAATAATTTGCGTGCTTGAACTTCTTAACATACAAACACGAGAAAAGGAATAGATCGCGCAGCACCAGGAGAAGGAGCTCAAAAAAAAAAAAAAAGGTATCTTGAGAACTGGGTAAAGTTTGACCCGACCAGAAAAGGACTTGACTGGAAGTAATGAGGCAAATCACAGCATTAAGAGGAGTGTGAGGACATAGAGGAAGTGAAGAAGAAGACGGAGGAGTACGGGGGAGATGCGAAGCAAGTGAATGCAGAGGGCATTGCACTGATGGATGGGGACGAGGCGTGCGTTAAGTCTCTCTCCCAACCACGCCATGTCGTTTCACTATCACTAGCTTTGTCCGTACCCTCCGATATGCGACAAGTTTTGCCCCCGTCTCCCCAGACACCCCCCCATGCCCGCTCTTTCAGGCTCTGCTCTCCCCAGTTTATACATCACACCAAAACAACTAAAATAGTTCTCCACTCGATCGGATCAATTTTATGTCTGCTTTGGTGGTATCATTACACTCCTAATCTACTTGTCTGGCTTCGCTTAAATCTTCAAAAGGTACATGCAAATCAACTAAAGGAGTTGAATCTCCTTCATGCATGTATATCTCTACATTCGAAGCAATATAATCATCCTTGGAAACTGATGACACTCTGAGGGCAACAATATATTAACCCTTTTCTCCTGCTACAATGACTGAGAAACTGCAGACTGCAACCCTTACAGATTTTGCCCTGCACTTGTTGTCCATCGTGAGTATATATAGTCTCGATTGTTAAAACTGTATAACCAGCGCAGCAGCGCGGTCAAACTATATATGAACTCTGTGCTTGTGAGAGAGAGAGAGAGAGATTGGATGTTAAATATTTTTTAAAAATTCAGTACAGTTTTGTATCAGTTCACCAAAATTGTGAAATAATTCCGAAAGTTCCAACTTTCAAAACGGGCGAGGGGCCTCTCCATTTCGTGACACAAGGCCAAGGAAAATAAAGATTTCCTCACCTTATTACGTCACGTCTTCATTTCGTAACACATAACTCGCTTTCTTGTGCTCTGATAATCGATCAATAATACAACAAAAAATTTAAAAAGGATGAAAGAAATAAAATTTATTGGCAGAGTGAAAAAAGATTTTAAAAATTCTATTTAGATACAAACGAAGAAGAAGATAAAATACGAGAGCGTGTGTTTTTTATGATGGAAAGGAGAATTTTACTCCTATTCATAGTGATGCCCTTTTGCATAAGTTGAAATTTATTTTCGTATCTAACTTTTCGATTACTACACATTACTTTTTCACCCTTTTAGCTTTCCTAAAAGAAACCTAGCAGTATTCTTTAACCCCTCACAGCTAAGCTCACGCCAGCAAGCTCTTTATATTTCGTTCACTTTCCTCACTCACAGCTGAAGTCACATCGTCGTCGTCGTCCTTCTCCAGCGAAGCCGAAAGGATGATAACAGCAGATGATTTCTACCACGTCATGTGCGCAATGGTTCCTCTATACTCGGCAATGCTCTTGGCCTATGCTTCTGTTAAATGGTGCAAGATATTCACCCCCGACCAATGTTCTGGCATCAATCGCTTCGTCGCTGTCTTCGCCGTCCCCGTCCTCTCCTTCCATTTCATCTCCGACAACAACCCCTACCAAATGGACTCCAAATTCATTATTGCCGACACCATCTCCAAGCTCCTCGTCCTCCTCTTCCTCTCTCTCTGGGCCATCTTCTTCTCCTCCGGCACCTTGGATTGGCTCATCACCCTCTTCTCCCTGGCCACTTTGCCCAACACTCTCGTCATGGGCATCCCTTTGCTCCAAGCCATGTACGGTCCCTTCACCCAGTCCCTCATGGTTCAGCTTGTCGTGCTTCAGTGCATCATATGGTACGTTTTTTATTCTCTTTATTTTGTTTGAAGTATAGACCACATAGCTCATCATCTGTTAGTGCAACAGTCACACAAATAATAGCAAAGCGGTCCAAGTTCCATACATGTGCTGTATTAAAATACTGTGGAATGCCTTTCAGGTACACTCTCCTGCTGTTTCTGTTTGAATACAGAGCTGCAACCCATTTGATCCACACCCACTTTCCTGGCCCTACTGCTGCTTCTATAACCCAATTCGAGATCGACGGTGACGTCATATCCCTCGATGGGCGCGACGTGCCCCTTCGAACGGATTCCGAAACCGACAACCATGGGCGTATCCGTGTGAGGATTCGACGGTCCACATCGTCAGCCCCTGACTCCGTATTGTCTTCGTCCATAGGCCTCACGCCCAGACCCTCCAACCTGTCCAATGCCGATATCTTCTCCATCAACACGCCACTTCAGCTGCATGAGTTTCACGGAGCTGCTTCTGAGGCAACGGCGGCTGGAGTTGGTCATGATATCGTGTTTGGCCATGGCGATCTGGGATTCGGGTACCTGTCCGCCAGCCCTCAGTTGTCCGGGTACGCGTCGTCGGATGCGTACTCCCTCCAGCCGACGCCACGGCGGTCAAATTTTAACGAATTGGAGGCCGCAACGACGATGAGCACGCCGGTATGGGCAAGGTCCCCGATTTCCAGTGGGAGGATGTGCCGGCAGTCACCGATGGCATTTCCAGGGGCGAGGGTGGTGTGCGAGTCGCCGCCAGGAAAGCATCAGGACGGAGATAGACAAGGATGCAAAGACATTACTGGATCGGCTTCAGGTATGGGCAGTTCTTGTACACGTAAAGTTGTCTATAAGCGTTATACGTAGTCGTTATCTGGTAATGGGAAGAACAATACCGGTCTTGTTGGCCGTCTCGTCTAAATCCAATAGATCGATCCGAAACATGTCAAAAATTGAATCCACATGGATTTTTTAAGGTGTACTGCGGGACTTGGTTGAATATCCTCTATAGTAGAGTTACAAAGCACTAGGCAGTGGACGAACAGGTGGTCCCTCCCACCCTCGCGTGTCTAAAGTCGAAACAATGACATTGAAATGGAAAAAATGGAGAAATTTTATAAAGTGATGGTCAGCAATATATGGGCGTAGAATAATTTAGTTTTGGTTGCGAAAGCTAATTTGGCACTTTGGGTGAGTCAGGAGCACAATGGATGGTAGTCATGATTGGGAAGGAGCACGTGTGATATGATGGAGGTAAAGGATTTTATTCCACTAAAGGCGGGGTGAATGGCGTAGAATTTCCATGCCATTATAGCATCGAATCATAAGAAACCAGAATTTCATTCTACTCATAAAGCGCCCAAATCTTCCTCAATTCATTAATTTATTTACGAACAACAATATGGCAGAAGATTTCACAGCTTTGTTTTAATTATACACTAGTATTGACATGATACATGATATGTATATTTCAGAGAAGGAGATAAGTTTCAGGGACTGCAGCAAAATGCCGACGGCGGAAGAAGCGGGTGGGGCCAAAGAAGCCCAGGCAATGCCAGGGGCGGTGGTGATGATGAGACTTATAATGGTGGTGGTTGGGAGGAAACTCTCCCGAAACCCTAATACATATTCTAGTGCGCTGGGCCTTCTTTGGTCTCTCATCTCCTTCAAGTATGTGAGACCTAATAGAAATAAATATATAAAACAAAAGGCAAGCATGCGTGCATGCTAAATATGCCTCTCTTATTTAATTAAATGACTACATTTTTGGTTATATAAATTACAGATGGAACGTGGACATGCCAAGTCTGGTCAAATCCTCCATCAAAATAATTTCGGATGCGGGCCTCGGGATGGCCATGTTCAGCCTAGGTAACTTGATTACCAAAACGATCATGAATCATAAATACATCCATGTAGAGAGGGACGGGTGAAGATGTGATTTTGTGGATGGGTTTTGCAGGGCTGTTCATGGCGCTTCAGCCGAGGGTGATAGCGTGCGGCTCAAAAAGAGCAGCCATGGCAATGGCAATCCGCTTCATCGCAGGGCCGCTGGTAATGTCTGCCGCTTCCATTGCGGTCGGATTGACAGGACCCAAACTCCATACTGCTATTGTGCAGGTCATCCTTGATTTTCCTGATCACTAGATGCCATCCTCTTTCCTCCTAATCTCTTATTTACCTTGCCTTCACTTTCTCCTCAGGCTGCTCTGCCTCAAGGCATCGTGCCATTTGTGTTGCTAGAGAATATGGGCTCCACCCTGATATCTTGAGCACTGGGTGAGTTTATACATATATATACACACCTGTGTCACTGACACATGACTCTTATTTTCCTAAATCATACTCTCACTAAGGAGAATTGTCGATGATGATATGGATTTGGAATTTTGGATGCATGTATGCATATGCAGCTGGGTGGGGCGCAAGTTTATTATGAGAGAGACTCCCAGTTTTCTCAAACTCTTGGTATCCTTCCATGGAATGTGAAATGATTGTGAATCGGCTCTGGGATACCGAATCTGTGTGAAGCGCGCATGTCATTATCATTGACAAATAGAACGCAAATAATTCGGAAACACTCAATTATGAACTCGAAAAAGCATGAAAGCCCATTTCCCTTTTGTTGATGAATTTCTTGTGATCAATGTCCTGCATTCACTTACTTGTACATCTATCATCGGGATGTAAAAGTTCCCACTGCTCAAAACTTACTAGGGTTTTCTCATGACAGCGTGCAAGCTCTTTTACGTTCATCATTATAAAACTATATAGGGCCATGGTACTGCTGGTCGATTTCCAATTTAAGTCGCAAAGCCTAATTATATTGTGTGCTTGCAACTGTATTAATTCGCAAATCATAATTGATCTGCAGGGTCATCTTTGGCATGCTAGTTTCCTTGCCCGTAACGCTGTTATACTACATCGTTCTCGGCCTCTGATTCTGGAAAGGACACAAACTAGAGCTGGAAGAAAAGACATAACTAGCGTGCATTTATCGTGTTTGGGTGGATGGACAGGGAATAAAGGAGCAGAAAAGCATAATAAGCCTAGGAGAGTAGCTAGCTGGGAGCTGTGGAAAGTAATACCCAAAAGGCTTTACAGGTCGCTCTATAATGTGTCTGGCGACACCGACAGTCACTAGTTAATTATGGGCCATGATTTCGGGTTTTAAGAAGACAGAAATGGAGGGTTCCATTATGGTAGTAACCACCGGCGGAGAAGGTTGACCTCAGCTGGGTGAAACAGTAGGCTTGAAAAGGCCTAAAAGGGCTTTGAGGATGTGACAAGATGACGCACGCATGCCGCAGCTTAAGTTTTCCTGCATTTTCAAGGGGGCAATACATATCCTAGTGGCAGCCGAAAGGGAAAGATGTATCATCATTATTCATTATTATAGAACCACACCTGCTTTCTGCTCGCAGGTTTCTACATTTTGCTCTTCCCACTGCAATCCACATGTTTTCACCAAAATTCATAACACAACAAATAACCATCCATGACTGGCCCAATCAAAAACCAAACTTCTGTACGTACCTGGCTTCTTTCCATATATGCATACAAGGATAAGTTAAGGACTATTTTATTCGAAGAGAACCCACAGTCTAAATTAATGGCACTCCGCTGGTAAAAATAAGAGAAAATTAATGGCAGTCCCAGTCAAAATAGTGTTCTGCAAATCAAATCCGGTACGAATATTGTAATTGATTGTGTGTGATTCAGACGAGTCCATTTCACTACTGACAGGATCGGAGACTTGAATGAGTGTTTGTATACATCTAAAACTTAATTAGGTTTCAACAGATTACCAAACGAAAATTCAACTGGCTAAGGGGCGTATTGGGGCAGAGATTTATGTTAATTGTCTCAAATCATCATCTTTATACATATATGTGTGTGTACTTTCCCTGTGTTTTTCAAACAACTTTAACTGTGGATAAAACCGTACAAATTTCTCTACGCATTGTATGGAGAGTAATGGGTTTTACTTTTTACAGGTGGGGGTTCTCATCCAATTGGGAAGGTCCATTAAATATATGAACTCTCTATTTATGTTTGCGAATAATAAACAGTAGAGTTATTATAAATTTTATACTACCTCTTGTCCTTAATAAGATATCATTTGATTTTTATTTAATCTTAAATATAAGATTTCAATTTACTTTGTCTCTCATATATACATTTTTTTTCTTAGGTAATCTTTCTAATAATTGTAGATTTAGCTAACACATTTGATTAGTAAAGATATTTTAGGAAAGACAACATCTATTTATTACAACTAACTAACTAAATTATTTTCTTAATCTTCTCAAATTAGTCAACTAGTTTTTATATTTTAGATTGGAAATAGTATTTTTATACACATCCACGCATGACATGGCAGTTGGCACAGGGAATAGGGCAAAAATATATCCGCCACAGAGCCCAAAGGTTTGTCTTCGGACCACAACCTTCTAATTCTGATCCGGCACATTCCCATTCGATCCATCATCCCATTCTGAGCCCGCCAACTTTTAAAAGATATTTAGGTAGAAATAAAATTATAGTTTTAAAAATATTTTTACAGTATGTAAAATAAATATGTGAAAAAATTTGTCTCAATTTATAAAAGAATGCTTTCTAAAAACAATTCTTGGATAATCTAAACACTCCTTAGTCGTACTTGCGTGTTTGTTTTACCCGATCTCTTTTTATTTTTGTCCGTGAGAGGAATAAATATGGGAATATTATTTATTTTTTATATTCTTAAAACAATTACGTAGAGTAATTTTCAGAACAATTTTTGGAAAAGTGGTCATTCTTAAAACAATTACGTAACGTGATAAAAGTGATTTGATTGAATTACCTAATTATCATTAAAGCATGATCTAATTCTTACGCCTCTTGTTCAATTTTGAAGAATAAAAAGTAACAAGTCATTATTAAAAACTTATTTTAATTTTTTCTCTTCGAAGTAACTTTTAATTTCGTTGATTCATGGTTAAAAATACATCTTCGAGTTGTTTTTAAAGTAAAAAATAGGATGCTTTCTAATTGCGACTTAGCAGTTCAATTTTCACCGCACCGTCTCGTCGAATTACCTAATGAATTTTGAAACAATTACATGCGCGTCGGAATAAATAAAATTTATTACAAGCCCCACACACGTCTTTTTTTTTTCCCCCCTTTTTTCACCACGAGTGTCGCGTCCACCATTCTTTCTTTTATATGTCTGGTCTCGCCACATATTTTTCGCTGCAAGCCTCTTTTTTTTTGGGGGGGGGGGGCCAAGATCTAAATTTGTCTTGAAATTTTTGGGGACAAATTTGCTTTAGAAGTTTAAAATTATAGTAATATTATCCTCTTCTGTAAAAATATTACCGGTTAATGTCACTATTTTAACGGTCTGTGTTGGTTTTTTTAATGGTAAAGAGTAATATTGCTACATTTTGAACTTTCAGGATAAATCAATTTTCAATAAAACTTTCAGGTGCCTGGTGCTCCCAATAAAAATTTCTTTGATAGCTTTGTGGTTTAACCCTTTTTAAGTTGCCAAAGCCAGATTAAGCACTGTATCAGCCAAGGGTACTGGCTCATTGAAATGGAGTTGAGCTGGTCTAGCTAAAATAATACTACCTCCAGTTCTTAATATAATAACTCATTTAATTTTATTTGTGTCCTAAACATAAGGCATCAATCTACTATTTTTCTTATATTTATTTTTTTTTTTTAATGATAGTCCTTATAATAATAGTAATTCTAACCAATAAACTTGATTAGTAAAGATATTTTAAGAAAGACAATGCATATTTATTACAAAAACTAACTTAAATTAATTTTTTTAATATACTCAAATTGATCAACTAACTTTTATATTAAAGACTGAAAGTGAAAGTAGTTTCCAAAAGAGTATATGTGAAAATAATGTAGATAATATGTTTATGCATGGTTATATATGCTAAAATATGTCATGTAGTATTTGTTAGGCCAGTCACGTACATCTTAATTTTAGTAGTATTTTCGTACATTTTTAAATATTATAATTTTATATTAATAATGAAATACTTTCAAATTGTCTATTAATTGTCTGGCTAAACTAATACTATCTCTGGTTCTTAATGCAAGACCTAGTTGACTAATTTGAGGAAATTAAGAAAATTAGTTAAGTTAATTATTTGTTATAAATATGTGTTATCTTTCCTAAAATATTCTTGCTAATTATGCATACTAGCTAGAATATAATTACCATTTGATGAAACATTTAACATGTATAATTACTACAAAAATTATTACTTTAAAAAAAATAAATATGAAAGACAAAGTGAATCTGGACTTTATATTTAAAACCAAATTAAAAATCAAACAAACTATTATAATAAGGAATTGAGGTAGTATAGAGTACAGACTCGCATGACTAATAAAGCCTATTAATCATTAGGCACATATAGGTGTTTGGAATATTCTAAGAGTGCTTTAAAAAGTACTTTCAGGTAACACGAGATATAATTGCTATAATATTTAATATTGAATACTATAAAATTACTAATAAAAAGCAAATTCAAGCATTCCTAAGAAAGCAAAATAAAAGCGCAACATGACATTAATTTTGGTTTATTGAATGTTTAAAAATGATTTTGACAGATTCTAATAGGGGTGTTCAAAGCCGGCCCGTCCGGTCGCCCGTTCCGATCCCGGTCTATGGGACGGGACGGATCCGTCCCGAAATTTTCGGGACAGGACAAACCGGGACGGGACAAAAAAGGGACCGGGACGGGACGGGACACGGGACGGGGTCGTCCCGTCCCGGTCCCGTCCCGGTTCTTTTTTTTTAAAATTTTTTAAAATTTTTTTAATTTTTTTAATTTTTATATAATATCATTTTTTCATATTTTTTTTAAGACTTGAGACTATGTATGGAACTATGGATATATTATTTAGAATTTTTATATTTGTAATGATTTGAGATTATTGATTATTAGAATTTTAGCAAGTTTTTATTGTTAAAAGCTTTGTTTAGAGTTTTTATGACTATTATAGTAATATTTTGAGCTTTTGTTTAAGAGTACCCAAACAAATAAAAAAGATGTTTTATAGATTTAAGCTCAAAACAATATAATTAAAAAAATTAGATTTTTTTAAAAAAAAATTTAAAAAAAAATTTAAAAAAATTAAAAAAAATTAAAAAAAAATATTTCGGGACGTCCCGGTCCCGTCCCGGATCCGTCCCGTCCCGATCGGGACCGACAAACCCGGGACGGCTGGGACACGGGACAGAAAATCTGTCCCGTTACTGTTCATCGGGACGGAACCGGAACGGGCCGTCCCGGTCCCGATCCGTCCGTTGAACACCCCTAGATTCTAACAAGTTTTTTTTTTTTTGTTTATCAAATTTTGACCGACTCACTTTCACGTATGTTTTGGAAGGTCCGAACTACAGGCTAGTTTTACAACCTTAACTTTTGTTTGGGGAGGGAGAAAGAAAAGGAAAGAAAAGCATTGTGAAAGGAAGTTCAAAAGAATGCTATTCACAATAAGTATCCATTTACCATGATTTATCATCTCATTTTTACCACATACTACCTCCCGTTCCTAATATAAGAATTTAATTGACTTTTATTTTAATCCTAAATATAGATTCCAATCCATTCTATTTTTCGTATTTATCCCATTATTTCAAGATAGTTTTGTAATAATGATAGTTCTAACCAATATATTTGATTAATAAAGATATTTTAGGAAAAACAACAATTATTATTACAAATAACTAACATAACTAATTTTTTATCTACTCAAATTAGTCAACTAGTTTTTATATTAGGATGGGAGGAGAGGTAGTATAGTATATTAATTGATGTTGATATTGATCATTAATCTTTAGACAATTCCAGATTTTCTTTATAAGTACGGAGAGAGTTGAGATTTATATGATGACCGGTACGTGGAAAAATTCTCATTTGGATCTTCGAAGAGCATGTGAATTGATTGGTTTTAGGGCTTTAAAGAAAGAAACTGTGAGCTGATTAGGGCTTTAAAGAAAGAAACTGTGAGCATGCTTCATTCCCTATGGGCATCCGACAACCAGATTCGGCAGTTTCGGACGGGGATTCACCATTCAAGGGCACATCGACGCACCAAGCACCGACGTAATTGTCGCTGTCTTCTTGACACGTGGTCCTTCCTTTGCCTCCTTTTCAACTATTTTTTTCTAAGAAAACTTGTCAGATGGTCACGCATTTATGCACTCTGTTACTTATAATTAAAAATAGTTACTATTCGCCGCATATGCATATTTGATCTTTTATTAAAATATTTTTTTAATATTCTGTTTTTATTGGTTGATAATAAGAATGACCAGGAGAGTCAGACACGACGTCAGATTGTCTCTTCTCTTATTCGAATTTGGGATAGCATCAAAATTGCTGGGTGGACCTGTTTGTCAAGAGCTCTGATACATCTAATTGAAGTTAATTAAAAAAAGCTTCTGTAATCTCCCCCCCCCCCTTTTTTTTCCTTTTCCTTTTAAAAAAAGCGGGAGAAAAGTGAGGGTGATTCTACAGAGAACCTGGTCGTTACCCGAGAGGATGGCATATTAGGCAAAATGGTGGGGTCAGAGTCGACAAACCGGAGAATTGCGTGGCGGCCCCCCGGATTTCAACCCCACCACGGTACTCGGTATTCTTCTCTCTCCCTTCGCCATTCCCAACCCTGTAGCGTACCCACTGGTATTCTCGTCCTTTCCACCCCCTTCTTTGTTGGTTTTCTTCACTCCTCCTTCCCTATAAATATCCCCCTTCCCTGCTTTTCTCTTCCCCAACCTGTTCTTTCTCACTCCTCTGTTCTCTCACTCGTCGATCATTTCATTTCTCTTCGTCCTTTGTAGCTATGTCGAGCACTGCTGGTCAGGCCATCAAGTGCAGAGGTATGCCCATCCCCACCATCCTTTTATTCCCCACTCCATTGATCTTCCGCCCCCACAGTCTGTTACTAGACCCTCCTTTCTCGTCATTTCTCTTGTATTATGGGGGCTGGGTTGAATTCTTTAATCTCTTATATATCGATTGCCTGCAACTTTGATCACTCTAGTGGCTTCACCGCCTTCGCTTATACCTTTGAATTGCCGATTGTGGGGCTCAGTTTTTCTTATATTTCGGATGTTTCCCGAATATGGAATGTTCGCCAACCTTCATCGGGGTTGCCTTTTCCTTTAATGGTTATTTGAAATGATTTTTTTTATTGGACCCTTTTGAATCCGTGTAGTTTTGGCTGTCGACTATTATTCGAACAAATTATCTGAATGCATGCCTCGGGGAATGTATTTGTTTTACATCTTCTGGATTTTGGGTTTTCCGGTGTTGTTTTGCAAATTATGGGGTTGTGTTGCCAATTGATGTAATATTCGTAAAATGTAGCTGCGGTGGCATGGGAGGCTGGCAAGCCGCTTTCCATGGAGGAAGTAGAGGTAGCACCGCCACAGGCTGGTGAGTAGTGCGTCTGAAGATCCTTTTTACCTCTCTTTGCCACACTGATGTTTACTTCTGGGAGGCCAAGGTAATATTTATTTCACTTGCATTTTCTTCTATGGTTTTTCCGGAAGACTTAGCCTTTTTAGCTATTGTACTATAATAACTTGTAGCATTACTAAGTTCTTATTTTCTCATGCATTTGTTCAATTAATGTAAGATTGTGGTGACCTGAGGTTATATTGTTCTAAAACTTAACTTTGTCGCCGTTGTTATGTAAAAATGAGGAATTTTTTAGTGATTTATCATAATTCATTCTTAACTTGTATTTCTAACACTATTCCATAAATGATTTATTTATAAAACTAAATTCATCCCTGTTTAGAATATTAGGAACTTTGATCCACCGAACATTAGTGATATTTTAGGTTAGTGGACCTAGGCAGTGATATTTCCTTTTCAATTTGCCGCATTTCATCCCCTTTTTGGTCTTCCAACTCTTGAATGGTATTAGAAATCAAGGAAATCTATTTTCAGTCGTTCGATTCTGTGGCCCAGAACCATTCACATTCATTCATTTTCTAAACCTAATGTGAAGTTGCTTTGTCCCCCCCCCCTTCCAACTCTTGAATGGTATTAGAAATCAAGGAAATCTATTTTCAGTCGTTCGATTCTGTGGCCCAGAACCATTCACATTCATTCATTTTCTAAACCTAATGTGAAGTTGCTTTGTCCCCCCCCCCCCCCTCATTTCAGGGCCAGACTCCATTGTTTCCTCGTATATTCGGTCATGAAGCTGGAGGGTACGTTTCTTTAGTAATTGTTGTCCCAAGATCGAGACTTCCTTTGTATAATCTGGTTCACATTGTTTTCCTTTCGGTTTTTAACTGCTCACTTACCTTAGTATGATCTACTGGTTTGATTTGAATTCTGAGCTTCTGACATACATTGCTTTCTATCAAGTCCTTTTGTCCTAAATGCCATTTTAAGAGTAACCAGTTCTTTAGATTCTTTCAAGTTAGAGAAACAGGAAAGGAGGGAAAGAAAGAACAGTTAAATAATTTGGTAGGCTCCTTCCGTCATAGATTGCTTATATTAAACTATGGTCATGTGATACAGAGTCGTGGAGAGCGTTGGCGAGGGTGTGACTCATCTGAAACCGGGAGACCATGCCCTCCCTGTATTTACAGGAGAATGTGGGGAATGTCCTCATTGTAAGTCAGAGGAGAGCAACATGTGCGACCTTCTTAGGATTAACACCGACAGGGGTGTCATGCTCAACGATGGCAAGACCAGGTTCTCCAAAAATGGACAGCCCATATACCACTTTGTCGGAACCTCCACATTTAGTGAGTACACCGTTGTTCATGCTGGATGTGTTGCAAAGATCAACCCTGCTGCTCCACTTGACAAAGTTTGTGTTCTCAGTTGCGGAATATGCACAGGTTTAAAAGATCCCATGATTTTGTAAATACCAGCAAACTAGCTAGGTGGTTCTGTTTTTCAACGTCATTTCTTATTTATGCCTGTAGGTCTTGGCGCTACCATTAACGTTGCAAAACCAAAGCCTGGCTCTACTGTTGCAGTCTTTGGACTGGGAGCTGTTGGCCTTGCTGTATGCTGTTTTCCCAATTATTCTAGTTTTATTGTAATTCTTCAGCAAATAATGGAGGGTATGATGATTCCTGCTCTTGGTGTTGTTTGTTTGTTTTGAGTTTTAGGCTTGTGAAGGAGCACGGATTTCTGGCGCATCAAAATTATAGGGGTGGATTTAGTTAACAGCCGATTTGAGGAAGGTAGAATTTTTCCATTTTAGATGTTTACGAAAAAATCGCCATTGCTATTCACTTATTGATGGTAGCCTCTGTATCGCTTAATGTTGGCAGCCAAAAAATTTGGGGTCACTGACTTCGTCAACCCAAAAGAACACAGCAAGCCTGTTCAAGAGGTTAGTTTAAAGACAATTTGATATGAAGTTTACTGTCTTTCCTACTTTTGGTTATGTCGGATTGAAGGATTGAGGCAGTAAATTTAATGGCGAAACAGGTAATTGCTGAAATGACCAGCGGAGGAGTTGACCGTGCCATTGAATGTACTGGAAGCATACAAGCCATGATCTCAGCATTCGAATGTGTTCACGATGTACTTACTCAGAATCCCCATGGTTGATCTCTCGACATTTTATTCAGCTTTTGATTAACTTTTGCGCCTTGAAATGTTTCTTCTCAGGGCTGGGGCGTGGCGGTGCTTGTGGGTGTTCCAAGCAAAGACGATGCATTCAAAACTCATCCAATGAATCTGTTGAATGAGAGGACTCTGAAGGGCACTTTCATATGTGTAATAGACTGGGGACTTCTAATGGAAACTATAAATAAGACTATGATGCTGATCTTATGTTGTGAGAATACATGAAAGTGGGTGAGTTTAAAATAAACTGTGGGATCTTCATCCTCTGAGAGGGCAAGATTAGTTTTGTGGGTAAAATGATATGATATGATATTGTTATGGCAGGAGCTGGAACTGGAGAAGTTCATAACGCATACAGTGACATTCTCAGAGATCAACAAGGCATTTGATTATATGCTGAAAGGGCAGTCAATCAGGTGCATCATCCGTATGCAAGAATGAGAATAAACTGAACATGTGATCCGCTTGTGGGATTGTGGGAATGCTGTTATGTGCAGTATGAATGGGGGGAGTTGACTGATTTTTTTTCTCTCGGATTGAACTTTTGGTGACCTGTACCCACGCCACAGTCCACTCCTAGTCGTCATATTTCTTTTGTTCAAACTTGAAATGCCACCATCAGCTTGTTTAATTCTTTGTCAAGAGTGTCATTTCCTAGATTGTCCTACTGCGTATGTCAAACGATATAATAATACTGGAGGGTGGAAAGTTTTCCAAACTTGAATGTCTCATCGGATTATAGTTGTTATTTTATCAATAGATCATTTATATTATCATCGGTAGTGAATAATGGGTCTAGTTTTATTTTTATCCATTTAATTTAACCGAGTAGTTCCTAGACACGATATAAATCACACCCATGTCAGAGTGAGTACTTTCCAAATCCTAGTTGGAGTACATGAAGATACATTGAAGCTCTTCAGTTAACCCCTCCTCACTCTGTTGGAAACAACCGTCTTCAAAGTCAAGATGAGGATAATTTAGTCTATTTTTTTAGAAAAAATAAGCAAATTGGAAGAGATCGTAAAGTATACTGAAATTATTATGAATATATATTATGAAATACTAAATTTATTTTTTAGAAAGGATATTATTAGGTTAAGTTTGAATATCACCGGGTCTTAATAACATGAAGATTTTTAAGACATCCGAGTTAGCTCTGCAATGTGATTTTTGTCATAGTGAACCGGCAGGTTAAAAACCTCAATCCTGCGTAAAGAATCGAGTTACATTATTGATTAACATAATTTATTGTAAACTCTAAGCCAATTGTTACAAGTAATTACATCCTCGTGGTCGTACCAATCTCATCAAACCAAGTTGTTTTTTCGTCCGAAAAGCAGCCGAGGGTTGATAAGTTAGTTTGGGGAGGCTGGCGACCTTACTGCATGGGGGCTGGCTCTCGTGGCTTCGTAATCATCATCCACGGATGCTGGCCAGTCATATGCACCGTGGGATGAAGAACGCTTAATAAGTGCTGCCGTCTGGCCGTTGGCTTGCATTGCTTCCGTGGGATCCCCGTTAGCTGCGTTGCCGTGTTATTCAAGCGTGTGAACGTCTATTGGCTTTCCTTTCTTCAACCACTGGGGTCAATGAGAAGTCTTTTGAATAGTTTGTAAATAATTTTTTAATTATAATTAATAAATATAAATGAACATGTGAGAATAATTATCTTAACTTATATAACATATGTTTACAAGTTTTTTAAATGAATCCTAAATTAAGATGCACCGTGATCTGGGGCTTTATATCATCGTCGTCATCGTCGTTATTATTGTGACCTGGGAGCCTTTAGATCTATTCAATGGCGCAGCGAATTTTGTGGTCAGAGGAGATCACAAGTCACACAGTACAACATGAATGCTAACTGTGTGATTAGGGCCTACTCACATAATAGGCATACTGAGGTCTTTATTGATTGACCAGGCATTCGGCTTTTGCCACTATATGCAAAGACTAGCTAGATCCTGCTCACTACTGTCACTGACACTATACGTACACCGATGAACGAGAGCAACAGGGAAGGCACCAAAAGTGTCAACTATTTCGCATTCATCCCGTCGGAAAAAAAAAAAAAAAAGAGGAGGAGGACATTCTCTCTATGGCACACAAATCACATTTTCCTTGGTGGCAATGACCAGCTACATCTGGCTGTCACATGGTCAAGGCCACCTCTTTGTTGAAGATCCAGCTGAATTTCACGCCATGGGGCCCCATCTTGCGCGCTCGCTCGTCGGCTCGCTCCTGCAACTTCCTAATCCTCGGTGCTAGTCCGCACACGAAATCCCGGGCTCGCCTCCCCTCGCCCGTTAGCCCTTCCAGCTTCTCCAACCTCCATCGTTCGATCAAAAACTCCAATATGTCCGCGTAGTCGTTCGCTGTGTACACCCCCATCCGCTGCGCCACTGCGGAGAAATGCTCGAACAGGCGTGGGTCCTCCCCGTCGTACATCAGATGGGCCGGCATGGTTATCTTCTTGTGCATCATGTCTGCGATCGCCAGCATTGCTCCCGTGGGGTCCACTTCCAGCAGCTTCTCGACTATTCTCGCGTACGCATTCTCGTGGCGTTTCTCGTCTGCTGCGATGGTGCCGCATATGCGCGCCAGCACCGGGTCCCCCCCCTCCTTCGCTAAGCGAGCCGTGTTGCCGTGGCGATACAAATGTGGCTCGCTCTTGAAACGAAGTGTACACGAATCCCAGATATGGGTTGTTTTCTGTCCCCGGATCCTGCCATTTTCACCATTTATTTATTATTCTCTCTCAATCTATTTTAAAACAAAATCACATCAATGTCATAGTAATGCATGCATGCAGTAATGCCCCCACATAACGTTACAGTAGGTCCGCAAGATGAACGAATATAGAAAAACCAGCTTTTGTACTCCTCTCATCCTTAACTATAAAGTGAGTGTTACATTTAAGATTAGAAGAGTATTATATAAAATTAACACAGGCTGGTTATGCCATTTCAAGATGTTTCTCCTGACAAAAAAAAAAGGATGTTTCTTTTTTTTTTTTCCCGTCTCAGTAATAAATAAATCAGTTTAAAATTCCAGTAAAAGGCTTATGATCAATTATTAATTATTCATTGGAACACCAAAAGCAAAAGAGAAGAAACGGGGGTTCTCACCATTCCGGCTCCAATCAAGTATTGCACGGTTTTTTCGACCATGAGCATATCGACCCGGCCGGATAGATATAGATAGGTTCTTAGCAAATCCCCATGCCGATTCTCCTCCGCAGTCCAAGAACGGGTCCAAAACAGCCACGGATCCGGGCTCGCTCCGGTCTCGTCCCCGACCGCATCCAGGTTGTTTATCATGCTCTGATATGTAGGCAGTGCATCCTCCGTGATCATATCACCCACCAGCACCACGAAGTACTCGTCCGGAAGCTCGGCCGTCCGATCTCGCAGCGCCTTCACTTGATCCTTGAATTCATCGAACGGCAACGATGAGTCGGGCAAGAAGAAGTTCTGTGGCTGCCAGCTCTGCTCCACCGGCTTTAGCAGCGGCAGAAGCCCCTCCGAAGCCCAGCGTTCCAGTGACTTGAAAACTTCCGCCTTCTCCGGCGGCATTGAATGAGCCTTTCGATTTTTTACTGGAGCGGCCACGGCGGAGATCGGCGGTGGTGACCGGAGCCGGACTGTATGAGATGGTAAACGGGGGTGGCGGTTTGTCCGCTTTAGGCTCGCCGGGGCCCATGCTTGGGTGATGAGGTAGCGGCAACTCTGCATGGTGGGTATCTGATTTGTGCGTCTGGCCTGTGGCGCGTGCTCCTTGTGGAACGTCACTCTGAGTTGAGGAGAGATTTTATATGAGATGGAGATTCAATGGGCCTTCGTTTCAGAAATAATTTCGGTGATTGCCATTTCTTAACTTAGTAGTTAGTTGGCTAAAACTTTGAAAGATGGAATATCTCAGTAATTAATTCATCA
>NW_021634081.1:0-23084 GCF_004799145.2 Neltuma alba | reverse complement strand
AATCTTGTCTATTTCAAAGTTGAAAAGAGCACATAAGGTTCAAGATCAAAAAGAGAAGTGCTGTGCTGAAATCGATGGAATGTCTCTCCAAATAGCACATTTCTTGATGTCACTGCAGAAAATGAAACAAGAGAAGCAGGTGCTGCTCTCTGGGACATTTTCAGAAGAGAAGATACTGAGAAGTTAGAAACATATTTAAGAAAACACTCAAGGGAATTCAGACATACGTTTTGTTCTCCTGTTGAACAGGTACAATTCCTTCCACTTGATCCATGCTATTGATTATCCTTAGCTTTTATGCTGCTTGAGTCTCCATTTTTTTCTGTTGAAGGTTTTCCATCCCATTCACGATCAATGTTTTTATTTAACAATGGAGCACAAGAAGAAACTGAAGGAGGAGTTCGGTTAGCACCATAAACTGATATATACCTTTGTTGCTTAATGCTTGCTGCTTGTTGCTGACAGAAACCTTTCAAAATTTTCAAGGTATTGAACCATGGACATTTGAGCAGAAACTTGGGGAGGCTGTGTTTATTCCTGCTGGATGCCCTCACCAAGTGAGAAATCTCATGGTAATGATAAACTCTTTACATGTTATACCGGGTACTTCAAAGTTTGCCTTTTTGCCATGTTCATAGTCATACGTGTCTCTTATTGTCAAGATCTCTAACTTCGATGGATTAAATGTTCTTGATTTATTAGGCATATTATTGTGTGTTTATGATAATTTAAGAGAGAATATTATGTAATTAATTAGGCACCAGATTCTTTGTTCTCTAGTTGTATATATTCTATTCAACTGTATCATCTCATTACAGAACAATATTAAAGTAATACATACCAGAATTACTTCATGGTGGGCCAGGTTTGTACTAGCTTTGATTTCTTATGGGCACCTCATCAAAAAGCTCTACAAATATTGAGGATTCAAATCGAACTTCAATTGAGGCTTACCATTGATGGGTTGGTGGCCTTAGGTTCGAATGAATCCTCTTTTCTCCTTGCCATTGAAAAACTTGATGGAGAAACTACAGAGAATAGGCAAGAGTAATTCAATTGGCCATTAGAGTTGGTAATGCGGGCTGGCGGTGCGGATACGGGTCAGCCCGCACCTTGGCGGGCCAGCATAATGCAGGCGGGGGCCCGCCAGCCCGCTTATTATTTTATAAAATTTTTTTTTTGAAAATCCATAAAAACATCCATTCTACACGGCCAAGCTTGCATCCATGACAAGTTCAACTTGTACATTCAAAATCCATAGTTCCATACAACCAAGTTTGCACATTTTGGTCTGAAAAATCTAGAAATATACACTCTTTATTAAAATTACAACATTCAAAAAAAAATAAACATTCAAAACAATTAAAAAACACCAACCAGCAACAATTCAACATCAACCAAGTGTCCAAAAATTAAATATTACAAACAAAACACATCTAAATATAATCTAATTAGGTGGGACACTCGAAGCATTAAATGAAGCTTCTTCAGGATTGATAGAAACTATTTCTTCTTCAGGATCATCTTCTGCCACACATAATAAAAGAATAGTATTAGATTTGCATTGCTCAATTGCACTTAATTGAAATGTTTATATATATATATATATATATATATATAAAACAAATAAGCAGATATGATTATATTACCACTAAATGGAAAACCAAGATGCCAATTACGAGTACAAATGAGGGCTTGCACATTATTGGAAGAAGGCTACTTCGATACTTTGTGAGAACTCGTGAACCAATACTAAAAGCTGATTCACTGGCAACCGTAGTTATGGGAATGCTTAGAATATCACATGCCATTCTTGCAAGACAAGGAAATCGAGGTGAGTTACTCTTCCAATAATCCAGAACCTGTAGGTTTACAAACAAGGTAGGATCAAGTGTTGCCTCTTCCAAATAATAGTCTAGTTCAGACTTTTCTATTGTCGTACTATCTTTGCTCTTGCATTCAAGATAATCCTACATCATAAGAATAAAACATTAGCAAAATTTCAATCAAAATTAGTATTTAGTAACATCAAAGGAAAACATTTTACTATTAAACAAATTCAAACTTACGTCAAAAACATCCAAGTAGTTAGATTGATCCCTCACAGAGAAATTAGGCGGCACTATGTTTGCAGGATGAATGGACCTCACATTCACACTGCAACTTGATTCAGCTTGAGCAATCTGGGATGTGGATGAAGATGATACCAGATTTTTGTACTCATTGAAAACACTGTACAACTTGCTCCTAACATATTCAATCTTCTCATGACAATTTATAGGATCAAGTCTTGAGTAAGAAAATTTTACAATATCAAATTTCATCCGTGGATCAAGGATAATTGCAAGTGAAAGAATGATAGAGTATGAATCCCAATATTTTTCAAACTTGTCAAGCATTCTAACAGCCATGTCTCGAATCACAGAATCATCATTATGCATATGACGCTTTAACATTGATTCAATTTTTGATATTTGCATGAAGTACATGTTAGAAGTGGGATATGTTGAACCAGACATCAAATTTGTAATCACTGCAAATGGCTTCAAGAATGTACACGTTGCTTTTGCTCTAGCCCACTCTTCAATTGTTGGACAATGATGATAATTGGTATCATTGAAAGCCAAATTAGCAAAGGCACGTCGATATTTAAGTGCACTTTCAAGCATGGCATGCGTAGAATTCCATCTAGTTGGGACATCTAACTTCAAACTCACTGTTTCAGGAACTTCAACTTGTTCAATACATCTCTTGAAAACAATTTTCCTCGCCTCTGATTGCCTTACATATCTAATACTCTCCCTAATCTTATGCATAGCATCACTTGCTACTTTCATGCCCTCCTGAACTATGAGATTCAAGATGTGGGCACAACATCTCACATGAAAAAACTCCCCATTGCATAGCAAGTCATTACTCAAATTCAACCTCTCCTTCAATACATTTTGCATGACATCATTTGCTGAAGCATTATCCAAAGTAATTGAAAATACTTTCTTTTCAATCCCCCAATCAATCAATAAATCATGCACTCTTTTAGCTAATTCAATCCCAGAATGAGGCGGCTCCATTTTAGAGAATGCAAGTATCTTGTTATTAAGTCGCCACTTCTCATCAACAAAATGAGTAGTTAAGCAAAGATGACCCTCACCGGTTATTGATGTCCAACAATCACTAGTTAAACATATTCTACTAAGACAATCCATCATCACTTTTTTAGTTTTTCTTTTTGACTAATATAAAAATTCCAAACATCCAGCACTGCAATTTTTCTAGTAATGTTCTTATAATCAGCATTCAAATATTTGTGCAACTCCCTAACTGCTTCATACTCAACAAATGAATATGGGAAATCATGTCTAATGATACAAGCAGAAATCAGTTCTCGAACTTTGTTATGATCAAGTTGCCTAGATCTTACATTCTCTGCATGGTCTATCATCATCTCACCAATGTCTTTATATTTTGGGAGTGATACACACAATTCCATATGACGCCTAAGGGTTGAAGTCCCATACTCCTTTCCACCACAAACATTGTTTTCCACATCCATTACATTATGCTTTTTGTTTGCCATTTACCACACCAATTTTAGTGAAAAACTTCCAAACATCAGACGTATTTTTTCTTGCCCTCTTATTTGGATTATCTTGCACAGAAGATTCAGGTGTTATTCCTTGTCCAGATTGGTTTGGTATATTTGTTTCATCAGTAATAGCAGTAATCTCAACTTGCTTTCTTCCAGTTCCACTACCATCGGTAGCCATTTTTCTTTAAAATTAACTTGCAAATATCAACACTAATCGGCTAATCCCAATAATCCAGCAAAATCAACCAGAATGGGCAGAACAAATCAAAGACGAGCACAAATTGAAGAACAAATCCAGCAGCCACACAACAATCAAAGAAGAGAGCAAAAATCGAATGTAAGGAAGATTTGCCTGTGAGGACGAGTTGAGCTCTAGTGACTCAAGACAGCTTGAGAGGCAGAGAGTTGCTGCGGCCTGTGTGTTGCGGCTTGCAAAGATGAAGAGTGTCAACTTGTTGCGTGCTGCGGCTTGTGAAGACAAGTGAAGAGTGAAGACGGAAGTTGCGTGGTTGCGAGGCCTGGAGGTATCTTTGCAAGCCGAGAGGCGGAGAGTTGCTGCGGCCTGTGTGTTGGATTTACTGATTCGGTGATTTTTGAACCTAGGGAGGCAAGGCCGCAAGGGAGAGTCGGAGATTCGTAGGGGTCCAGGGGAGAGCCGAGAGCAGTCAGCGCTAGCGGAGAGCCAAGCAGACCAGGGAGGCAAGGCTGTAGGGGAGAGCCGAGAGCGGTCAACGCCAGCGGAGAGCCAAGCGAACCAGGGAGGCGAGGCTGCAGGGGAGAGCCGGAGATACACAGGGGTCCAGGGGAGAGCCGAGAGCGGTCAGCGACTCAGCGCCAGCGGAGAGAGAGCCAAGTGGACTAGGGCAGTAGGGCACGATCGCACGAGCACGAGCACGAGCACGATTTAGTTTCAAGATTCAAGACACTGAAGTTTAAAGACAGGGGAGAGCCGGCGAGTGAAGACGAAGTTGGGTTGGTAACTTGGTATGGACTATACTATGGACCATGGGTGATGAGTCCATGAAGGGAAGTGGGAATTGGTCCAAGGGAGCTGGCAGGCGGAAGACCAAAATGTAAAAAAAAAAAAAAAAAAAGCGCACTAGCCTGCTGCGGACCGGGCTGAAAACGGTGCGGGCTGCATAAGTTTAGATTTTGGCGGGCTGGCATTTCCCCAACCCCTATTGGCCATCAAAGGTAGAGGAAAGATCATGTACCTTATTTGAGAAGCTTGAACACCAACTTCTAATGACGTGACATTTCTTAGGTGATGGCAATTAGAGAACTCTCTGTTTTGATGCCTTTTAATGCCTTGGCTGGTGAGTTCATGATTCCATTGATGAATGACACATTATGCTTTTGAGCAGTGCGAAAGTAATTTGGTATGTGATAAAGCATATCCTCAGTGTGAAAACTCGGCATATATATTCAAAATTGAGATGGCAATAAGTATCACCTTGAGATGATGACTCTTTGACGAGAACTTGCCTTCAACTTGGAAGAAGATTGGCAATGCGCTAAGATAACGTCTTGTTCAAGCTCCATGTTACGCAGCAGAGGAAGAGAGAGAAACATGTAGAGAAGTTGAAGTCTTCAGTTCGCCTATATCCAAAGAATTCTGTTCCAATCGCGCATGAGCAGGCAATGCACAATGTCACCAATCCGTTCACCAGATCTTGTTTCCGGCATGATGGCATAGCCGGAAGGTTGGCTCTGATGCCAAATTGTTATGCAGTAGAGGAAGAGAGAGTAGAGGAAGAGAGAGAAACACGTAGAAGTGTATTATTCCAGAATCACCATCCAACGTACAATTAAGGGATATTTAAAGGCTAACAATCCCTTCAAACAACTAATTAGTTATACAAGTTGTAATAGAATTATGACACGTGCTAATTAATGTAACTGACTCATATCACTCCGAAACAAGAAGGATGGGTTCTTTGAATTTTTTGGCTTAAATAAGGACCTTGTCAAAGTTTATGGCTCCCAACTCCCTTTTTTATGATTTGTGAAGCATTTGCAAAAGTAAGGTGGCAGGAGGCTGTGAAGAAAGGTGATGATAAAAGTGGAGAAAAATGCTCTAGATGGGTCGAGTTTGTTGACTCGAAATATTAGGCTTGAACTTAATCGGAAAAGTAAGTGCTTGTTTGGAATAGCAATGGGAACTTTCAAAAGCAGTTTTTTAATTATAATTTATAGAATACGAGGTAAATATATGGGGAAAGTCTTGTCTCAACTTATGTGAACATGCTTATAAGCACTTAATATAGGTAGTCTCAAACAACGCTTGAGAAAGAGCAATAGGCCCCACAACCCAGAAAAGGTAAAGGGTGATATTCATGATTATTGATTCTAGTGCTTCTGATCACGTGGCAGATAATTATCCAATTATTTACTAACACTCCTAGTGTTGGTAATCATGAAGTTGAAATGCAAATGGAACCTTAGCTCTTGTAGTTGGTAAAGGAAATGTTAAAATCTATGGTTCTATAATTTCAAATCCATTCATTTTTTTGAAACTTGCTTGGAAGCTAACTAAAGGTTCCAATTGTTTTGCTAATTTTGCTCCAACACTTGTATATTTCCAGAGCTGTCATCGGGGATAACAATTGAAAGTGCTAGGCAAGTGTGAAGGGGTTTATCATCTTCAAAAAATTTTGAAGTTGATGGTTTAAGGACTAATGTTATTTGTAAATTTGCTTTATTCTTCGATAATGAATGACCTAATGTTATGATATCTACATATAGATCACCCTAATTTAAAGTTTTTAAGTAACCTATTCCTTGAACTGTAATAAAAATTTGGTTAATTTTCAATGTTAAAGTTGCAAGGTGGCCAAGCGTCACAAAAACACTACTCAAAAGCCACATATGAGGTATCTTTTTGGCTTTTATGTGGGGGTTTCTCATAAATACCCAATAGAACTTGCATAAAATGGTTTGTTTCATTTAGTAATGACCTAGTGTTATAATTGGTTATGTCTATTAAAAGATAAATATGAGGTTCCTTGTGCATTCACGAATTTCCATACAATGTTTAAAACTTTACTCAATGCTAGTATCCAAATCTTAAATTCAAAAAATGGTACCAGATTCTTCAATCAAACACTGGTTACCTTCCTAAGAACACCAAGAGATCTTTTAATATGGCATAACTTTTATTGAAATCTTTACACTAATGGCCACAGAATTTGAAAGGACCCGGGTTAATTAAGGTACTTCTTGTGAATAGAGGTTGCGACACCAAGAAAAGGGATCAGTGTCTCAGAGAAAATAAACATGTGATGTTAAGATGCAAACCTAGTGGTACTCTAATCAAGCTCGATAGAAGAACTTGTTTTCCAAAGCTCAAGTGTAAGCCTTTATGCTTATTGAGAAGGTTCATAAAATGGCAACAATAGTAACAAGAAGCCTTATCCCACTAGGTGGGGTCATCTACTGGATCGTGTGACGTCATTGTGTTCTATTAACAACCAAATTTTTAAAGGGATTGTTAACTAAAAGGTCTTGTTAAATGACCTGAGTGTTCTTCTTGATAGTCTTCTGTCTTTTTTTAAAGGACTCCAAACTTTCTGATCTACACTCTTCATTGGCACTTCTAATGGCTTTTTTTGCATATGTGCAAACTACCCCAATGATATTCAATCATTTTCTTTTCAATAGGCGCTATGCCTACTCTTACTCATCATTTCGAATATTATCTTTTTTTGTATTACCATACATTCATCTCAACATTTTCATTTCTGTTACCTCAATTTTATGCTCGTTTTCCTTTTAGAGCGTAACATTCACTACCATATAACATGGTTGGTCTTGTAATGGTTCGATAGAACTTTCATTTAAGCTTATCAGGTACTTTCTTATCACAAATAATTCAATAATCTTTTTTCACTTTAACTGCCCTGCTTGTATTTTATGAGAAATTTCTCCATCAAATAGTAAGATTTACAATTAGACATTGTATTTCTATGGGGGAATCTAGTAACATGAAGAAGCAAGAAGTAATATTGTGGCTAGAAGAAATGTAGATATGGCTTAAGGAATATTAGTAGGACCCTTGCTATATAAGCTTTTGGAAGAACTTCATATCACCATTACTTCACCATCAAGATCTATTGTGATAGTAAAGTAGTCACTATGACTTGTTTTGTTCAATTCCATGCATTAGGATTATCTGCATTCTGTTGATTTAGGTGTTTGGTTGCTACTGTAAAGTAATCCAAAGTAATGGTGATTACAGCATATTACAACAAATCACGTAGTTCCCATTACATGACCTTGGCTACGTAATTGAATTCAAGCTTATCTGAATCAACGCAGAACATTTTTACCCTCCATAAATCAACATTTAGACATTCATTCCTCTGTTTTTAGCCTTAATAGAGTTAAAAAGACCATTTCACATGTATTTTATTTTTTCTAGATAAACTATAAATTCCATTTAATAATTCCTTGATGGCATACCAAACATGATAGGATTAAGCTTGTGAAGGTTGATAGGCATTTGATTAAAGAAAAAGTGGAAGAAGTTGTTCTTTAGGGCATATATTGCCACTAAAGACGCAAAGAACAAACAAGAGATATCCTCACAAAAAGGTTTGTCTCACCAAACAGTTGGAGGACTTAGTAAGCTGGACATGATTGATATCCCATGATTCAAATTGAGTAAGTTGGACATGATTGATATCCCGTGATTCAAATTGAGGGAGGGTGTCACGATCTCTTAACTTCTTGGGATTAAACAGTCTTCTTGATTTTTGGGAATATTGCCATTGTGTTTTATGAGAATTAAGAGAGGATATATTTTAATTAATTAGCCAGCAGATTCCTTTTTTCTCTGTGTATATATTCAGTTATACCGTCTTAATACAGAACAATTCAAATAAATGCCTGATTTGCTACACTTACCAGTTTCCATGCTTCTTATCTGTCAACTCATCGGACCGTAACTCACATGTGAATGTTCCAAACCTTTACTTTTCTGCAGTCATGCACAAAAGTTGCTGTGGATTTTGTGTCCCCAGAAAACCTCCATGAGTGTCTGCGTTTAACTAATCAGTTCCGGCAGCTTCCCAAGAACCACAGGGCCAGAGAAGATAAACTTGAGGTGATGTGTGCTTCCAATTTTTATTTCATGTTTCTTTTCTGGCTCCCCGCTTTCTGAAATATGCCCAAGAATTCTTATATATGCTATCAAGACTAAATCAATCTAAACCCAAAAAAAATAATAATAATAATGATGCTTTTGTTTGGTGGAACAGATAAAGAAGATGATAGTGTATGCTGCTGACCAGATTCTCAAAGATTTTGAGTCCTTGCTCAAGTGTGCTTGATTGGCTTTGGAGCTTCTTCTGCTACTTAGAAAAGGATTTTCCTTAGGCCAAAAGCATCTTGTACAGCGGGATTGTTTCCGGAGCGTAATCACTGATCGTTCCCTTAACGGAACGAGTCCTCATTGGTAGCTCTGTATATATTTTAGGAAACAGTTTCTTGTAATTTTCCATTCATGATGAATAAATTTAGCTCCTCCCTCAAAAGCTAGAGCTCATGATCACAAGAAAATGGAGAGTGATAAAAGTGGACAAGTTCACTTTTTTTTACCCGACAAAATCAATGTACGTATAGCACCAATCTATTTTAAACTTTCGGAATAAATTTTTCCCATGAAAATTATAACAGCAGAAGCATAAGTTCGAAAGTTTGGTATGAAATTATAGTTGTAAGTTTACATGGTCTAACTCAGTCATAATCCTCAAAGATGAAATGGAGATAAGAATTGTGAGATAAAAGGCAATAATGTGCAATTGTGCAAATATAATAAGTTCCAACTTATTATAAAATTTCTTTCTATAAAAAAAAATCATTTGTCCTTTTATTTAAATTAAATGACTTTAAATGGTCTTTCAGGATATTTTTTTTAATTTACTCAAAAAAATTACCATTCTTTTAATAAGATGATCAAATATATTTGCAAGTATAAAATATTAGCTCAATGTAACAAGATCATAAAAATATAACACACGAGACAGTAGCGCACACTAAAAACTAACAAACTTCCTCTGGTTTTTTTAATAAGAGCTTGATAACCAAATTATGCAGTTTAAAAAAAATTAAATTTAGTTAAAAATAATAAATATGTAAGAAATGATAAAAACACACTAAATGTTAAATAACTACAATTGAGATTTTATAAAAAAAATCAAGACAATTCAAATTTCAAATTCTCGTAAAAAGAATTGGAAGAGTTCACCAAACTAAATATAACAAATAAATGTTTAAATAACTACAATTGAGATTTTATAAAAAGAACCAAGACAATTCAAATTTCAAATTCTCATAAAAAGAATTGGAAGAGAGTTCACAAAACTAAATATAAAAAATACAAATATAGACACAATTATTACAATCGCAATAACACAATAGTCAAATTAAAAGCTCCAATAAGTAAAAGAATACAATGGCTTATGATCAGGAGCTAGATAAAAGCCCTGTCAAGTCACAAACATAAAATTGATGATCTATCAAGTAGTGCATCTTTTGAAGAATCCTTATACTGTAACACCGCAAAGTGAAGAATTAATCAAAAAATTGTTGAAGCAGCTTAGGCCACTAATTTAGTATCAAAAGGGAAATAACAGGCATATGCCCAAATTGAATTTGAATAAAATGGGCACAACCAAACTTAAGTTGGAAGTACCATATAGATTGTGCAAACACTTGTAATATTTTGAAACTTAACCAAAGGTGTACTTGATCATGATGTTGGGATGGAACCTAGATTTTGTAATACCTAAAACACATTACATAAAACTAAAAGCCAATAGCAAATAGAAGGATGTTGAAATTTCAAGAGAACCTTTCAGTCTGCTAAATTGTTGAAAAACTAAAACAAAAGGTTAATATATGCTAAAAATCCCCAATTGGGTTTCTCAATCTTGTTCTTGCAAATCAATTTCATACAAACAAAATGTCAAACTGAGAGATAGTAGATTGACTTCCCTCGTGCAGAACCTTCATGTCCTTCAAATTGAACTTTGATTCCAATCATGGCTTCCTCTACATTTGTATACCACGAAGGCATGTTAATCCTGAAGCTTTCCATGGACCATCACCAATTAATTTGTGCATCATAATTCAACTCTTAAACTTCAAAGCTTTCCTTCTTATTACTATTAGGGAAGATTTTCATTTCGCTATTTCTTCTTCCCCTTTATTTTCCCTTTTGAATTTTTCTTGCATGGTGTCAATGTCCTCCTCAAACTGAGATCTCTTTCAGGAAGACACCATAGACCTTGATATTCATGTCCACTATTTTTTAAATACCAGACACATACTTGACTATTCTTCAACATCTACTTTGGACTATCTCTTTTGATTTCTTCTTTGATAAGAGAAGACATGTCTTGATTGTTTCCTTCTTAATTTACCTTCAGCTAGCCTTCTCCTTATATGCTCATTACTCAATAGTGTGCCCAAACCCAAAAGCCATAAAGAATAAATCAGCCACCTATATCATGGATGCCTTTATCTCAACCCCCATCTTCTTATAGAATTTTTTAAGCAGAGAATCCTTGTAGGATTTTAACTATTTGATCATGTATATCTCAACTAATTAACCTTACAAGCTCAAAAAAAAAAAAACCAATTAGCCTTAATATTGGGCACTTTTATTGGGATACATCTTTTTCAAAACACTCATAAATTTTGAAAATTTAAATTAATTTTTTAAATAAAACTAAACTAATGATAGGATTATTATGCCTTCCCATTTTGCTGAGGCGAGCTGTTAAGCGGGAATGGGGTAGAATGAAATGAAAAGAAATATTCTACTGTTTATTGGGTTTTGTTGAGAGAAGCAATGATTCATTTGGCCAATTTTTGATAATTATTGTAAAACTAATGTAATAGAATTAATTATAATTATTTTTTTTTCCAACTTCAGCGGGAGTGTTGGAGAAAGAAATGGGGCTGAAAAGGGTGTGGGTGTTTATATAGAATCTAATTAGAAAAATATTTAAAATATTGAGTATTATAAAAGAAATTAGAGAGTATATCAGAGAACCCAATCTCAATAATTTGATGTACATATCGTCATGCTGATTGACAGTCTGTTTGGCATAACGTTTTGGAGGGGAAAAAATAACGTATGAGTATAATAAATTAGTTTATAAATTTGAGAGCTATTTGTTATAACTTTTGACTAATCTAATTTATAGGTTAAAAGCTACTTTTTAAGCATGATTGCAAAAGTATCTAAAACTTATTTATGATTTATGCAAAAGTAACTTTTGAAATTAAAAGACATTTTTACCTTTATGTCTATGTTGTTCTTATACTTCTCTCTATATATTCTTTATACTTTCCAATCAATGTGTTATTTGTTTTAATATTCTAAAACAATTTTTAACAGTTGTTATAATATTTTTAATTTTTAATATTAGTTTTTATTCTATATTTACATAAATCATACCGAGTATATCATCCAATTAATTATGTAATATTATTTAGTTCAAAAATTTTCACATTAATATGATTTCTAATTTAAATATATTTTATTAAGTAAATATAACTTTTTCATATCATAATAATTTTAAATTATTATATTTTTTAAATTCATATTTTTAATCATTTCTCATTATTAAATGAAGGGTTAATATAAATTTTGATCCTTTAAGTTTATCTTTCTTTTGATTCTAGTCTCTAAATTTTCAAACCATATGTTTTAGTTTATTAAGTTTCTTTTCATTTAAAACATTAGTTCGTATAATCCAATAAAAACTTAGACCCTTTTGCTTTTTAAAGGACCAAAACTTATAGTTTAAAACTTGAGGAACTAAAATTAGAATGAGAGTAAATTTGAAGGATCAAAAATTATATTAACCCTTTAATAAAAATTATACCCATTTTGGTTATTAAACTTACTTATTTAATCATAATTCAAATAACTTTTTCACTTTACAAACTAACTTTTATAAAAATCAATCTAAGTGCCCGTTTGGATTAGCGGTGAACAACTGTGATTTTAGATAATCGTGAATTTTATAAGTGATACTGGCTATAAGTGATACTAGTTAATCGTGATTTCTGTTTGGATATTTTTTTTTATAAGTGATTTTAAGAATTGTGATTATGTTTGGTTTTTATTCATTAAAATCACTTATGGGTGTATAATTACTAAAAGGACATGAAGTTAATAAAGTTGTTTACATTTTCATAATTATTATATTTAATAATAAATTTTATTAAATATAATTTAATAAATGACATGAATATTTAAATATTATTTTTATTTTAAAATTATTATTATTTGAAGTGGTTTAGCCGTTTAGGTTGAAAAATTGTAGGCAAAATATGTGGAGATAATATTTGAAGAGAGATTTGTGGAAGAGTAAATGGAGAGATATCATTTTAGATAAAATAACAATAATAAATATAAAAATAAGCTGAAAAATTATTTGTCATCATTATTTTCTTAATTTAACAATGCTCCTAGAATCAGAATATTACCTAAATATTTGATTGTGTTGTTTCAATCATATGTCATCCGTAATCTTATTTTTGTTTAGATAAAATTAAAAGAAAAACAGTTTCATATTGTATGTTTTTTTTTAAAAAAATTAAAATAATTACCATTAGAATGAGGGGTAGATTAGAGAAAATTTAGTTACTGAATATTCATCGGGATTTTTCAAACGCATAAGCTATCTTTTGTTCCTTATCCTAAAAGTGCGGTAGGAGGTTAAAATCACGATTCATCGGGATTCTATAAAAATTATCCAAACACCCTAACCATGTTTCATAAGTACTTATTTGAATTTAAACGGGCTTATTTAAGATCCCACCGCTTAACCACACAGGCTCTAAATACAAATAATACCATCCAATCTAACTTTTATTCAATATTACTTTTCAAAAAATCAAATTAAAAATAAATTAGTTTTTTCAGCGCTAATCCAAACCAACCTGATCTGTTTAAACACCAGCCGGCTCAATCTCTCGTTATTCAGCCCAATCCATTTTTTTCCCCCGAAAAAACTTCGGACGTTACTTGTTAGCGCCATCATCTTCCTGTTATCTTGTGTTCTCGGCCACTGGTTGTCTCGCTCTTCTCTGCATCTCATGCGAAATGCACGCCCAGCTCATGCATACTCATGCACAGCTTCAGTTGCTTCAATTTCAGCCCCTTCCGCTTCACTCACTTGCATTTCCTTTTCCTACAAAGCGGCTTCGTTCTCGAAATTTCACCGTTTCAACGACTAAAAGTAGTCACTTTGGGCTTAGATTGTGCGATAGGAGCTTTAGTTATGGTACTTGTGTTAGGAACTCGGTGACTGGGGGAGCCAGTGAAGTGGAGTATCAGAAGCCGAAACAGCCAGTGGTGAATAAGCCTTACCCTTTCCATGAGATTGAGCCTAAGTGGCAGCGTTTTTGGGAGGAGAACAAAACTTTTCGAACCCCAGATGATGATATCGATACCTCCAAACCTAAATACTATGTACTTGACATGTTCCCGTATCCCAGGTCCCTCCCCTACTTAACATTACTAGCAGTTTCTGCTATCAATTTTCTATTTAGGATGTCAGGGTTGTCTCATTTAATGGGATTTGAGTATGCTTTCGTGTCCATAATTGGTTCTACCCATTTAATCACTGTTCATCATTTTGTTGAACTATTTTTTGTAGCGGAACTGGGCTACATGTTGGGCATCCCCTGGGATATACTGCCACGGATATTCTAGCTAGATATAAACGCATGCAGGGATACAATGTGTTGCATCCAATGGGATGGGATGCCTTTGGGCTTCCTGCTGAACAATTTGCTATTCAGGTTTGTTTTTTGGGTCTGGCCTCTGACTTATGTTGTTTAGGGATATCGTGACAATTTTTAACTTCGGTTTAATTGTCTGTCTGTATTTCAGACGGGAACTCACCCAAAGATCACTACGATGAGGAACATTAATCGCTTTCGTTCTCAGGTAATTTTATCAAATTAATGAATGATGATGGGACAGTGTTAACTCTCACCAAGAGAAGTCATGCTTTTAATTTTACTTTAGAAGATTTATTAAGAAGATCGGAGAAGTAAAATACCCAGGACACTGTTAACATCTTCATTTTTATTCTTTGTGGTTTGCTTTGCTCGCTTCTATCCGGGGATTGTTGCATGGTATATTTGGTAAAAAAAACTTCTAATTTCTAGAAAGAATTGTGACGGTACTCCAGTTGAAGTGAGGAGAATAGCTTCTCATATGTTTGGTTCGGTGATTATCTGAAGAAAGAAGCTTTACTTTGCATGTTGCACCACCGGTTCCCCCCCCCCCCCAGCTGAGTCTGACTACTGCTTCTGATTGAAATGATCAGTATCATCATTCAAATAGTCTTAAGCTCTACTCTGATGATAAGCATTGCTGATTTTTATGTCTTCTTTTGTCTTACAGCTAAGATCATTAGGCTTTTCATACGACTGGGATCGTGAAATATCTACCACAGACCCTGATTATTACAAATGGACTCAATGGATCTTTCTTCAGCTGTTAAAGAGAGGACTAGCATATCAGGTTGAGTTTAAGATAGCTTATAAAGCTGTTGCTGTCTATAATGCTGACCTACGAAGATCTAATGGTGTTCCTATCATATATACAGGCTGAAGTGCCTGTCAATTGGTGCCCTGCTCTAGGCACTGTGTTAGCCAATGAGGAGGTGGTGGATGGTGTTAGCGAGAGGGGCGGTCATCCTGTGATAAGAAAGGTGTGTTTGATGGCATACCTATTTTCTTGCTGAATCCTTTGGCAATTATCTCGTCTTCCTTTTTTGAATAGTTTCATAATCTATACAGTGTCGTTGTTTATTAACAAGCAGCCAATGCGGCAATGGATGCTCAAGATCACTGCCTATGCTGATCGTCTTCTTCAAGATTTAGATGACCTTGATTGGCCTGAAAGTGTAAAGGAAATGCAAAGAAATTGGATAGGGAGGTCAGAAGGGGCTGAGCTGGAATTTTGTGTTCTGGATAGTGATGGAAAGAAGAGAGACATAAAGATTATTGTCTATACTACGAGGCCAGATACAATCTTTGGAGCAACGTATCTTTCTATCCAATCTTCTGTTGATTTATATAAATTTTACTATTATCTGAAATGTGAACAACTCTGTAAAGTAACTTTTAAATATTTCACGTTCTCATTGATTGTGTTCAGTTACTTGGTTGTTGCACCAGAGTATTCTTTATTGTCATCATTAGTTTCCACAGCCCAGAGCAAATATGTAAGTCATTCTTTTCTCATTTTCCACTCTTATCAGAGTTTCACATCATGGGTATTCATAAGAGGGAAATTTATTGGCTACAGGTGGAGGAGTACAAGGACCTTGCCTCAAGGAAAAGTGACCTTGAGAGGACTGAGCTTCAGAAGGAGAAGACTGGAGTCTTTACGGGTTGTTATGCAAGAAATCCTGCAAATGGGGAAGCCATTCCGATATGGGTGGCAGATTATGTATTGGGGAGGTATTTGTGTCTATAAAAACCCTTTTCTATAGTATTCTTGAAATTTCATTGAGCTAGTTCATGTGCTTAGGATGCCACTTCGTGAATGAAACTTTGCAAAATGCATTTATTAACTGCTCAGCATGCTATGCAGATAAGATTCGTGAATTATATTTGGTAAACTCATATGAGACCAACATATAAATGTTTTCAATGGTGCAGTTATGGAACAGGAGCAATTATGGCTGTGCCTGCACATGACTCTCGGGATTATGACTTTGCTTTGAAACACGGTGTTCCAGTTCATTGGGTCGTATCACCAGATGATAAAGGTACCATTGAGTCTGGAAAGGCTTTTTCAGGTGAAGGAACTATTGTAAATTCATCAAATGAGATGGTGGGACTTGACATTAATGGCTTACCCAGCCAAAATGCTGCTTTAAAAGTCATTGAGTGGGCAGAGAAAACTGGAAATGGAAAGAGAAAGGTTTAATCTCAATTTAATCTTAACATATTTGTTTGAAATGGGGTTCTTGATGGCATGTAAAGTATAAATTATGTTGTTTCTCCTTTACAGGTAAACTACAAGTTAAGGGACTGGCTTTTTGCTCGGCAACGTTATTGGGGTGAACCTATCCCTGTCATTTTCTTAGATGATACTGGGGAGACAGTTCCACTTAATGAGACCGAACTGCCTCTTATGCTGCCTGAATTGGATGACTTCACTCCCACTGGAACAGGGGACCCTCCACTGGCCAAGGCTGCTTCTTGGGTATGGATACAACCAATAAATGCTTTTTGCCTGTATTCCGATTTTGCTTTCTTTCTTTTTTTTGGGTGGTATTTTTATATTCCACCCTCGTTATGTCTTTATCATGGCAGTTTAAGACTTAAATTTTATTATTCAGAATGTCAATTCTTATGATTTCTCGAGTTAGAGGATCTTCTTATTACAAATTCTTATGATTTAAGAATAGCACACAATAAAATGATGATTATGCCTAATGTCTTGTTGTTTAGGCCACGCATGTAAACAGCCCAGTCCACTGACAATTTGCCAGATATTAACATAGACTGAATCTACTCTTATATTGTTTCTGATTTCAGTTAGCATGGCTAAAAAAAGAGATTGAGCTTTAGAGTGGTCTTTCGAAAAGTTAAAGCTTTTTTATGCATTCACTAAATTGTAACATGAAGAGAAAGCTATACTCACACCTGGATTCCTTTCTGATGTTTAAGCGAGTTCTTTTGCAGCTGTCCTTACCTACTTATCCGTAGACTAAATAATTTCTGAACTAGGATCATTCTGCGATATCATCCCTTAATGTCATTGACTAATAGCAAGCAAGCTGTGACAAAATCGTATACCATGCTTGGTTAAATTGGAAACGGCATGGCATTTGTGTAATGTCTGATCTCTGGAGGAATTAAAGTGATTTAAGAATATTTTGGCTCTATTTTTCATTTTCAGTTCTTCTAAGTATGACACAAGTCATTATTTTCTTAATCTGGGTATTCTGTTCGCATTTGTTTTCTTTGTTTGTCTGTTTTTTTAATCTGATTTTGTCCTGTGTTGTAATTTTTTTATTCATTGCGTCAGATTAAGACTAGAGATACTTTATCTGGAAGACCCGCTACTCGAGAAACAAACACTATGCCACAGTGGGCTGGTTCATGCTGGTATGGCTTTTAATCTTCATTAGCTTGATTTTCTCTTGATTTGAAATATGCTTTACTGCGGGTTGGGCTTCATTTTATATAGGATCTTGTTGGCTTTCGTTTTGAGGCCCCTTTATAATTAAATTGAGACCTAAAGCCCAGTCTTTGATCATCTCTATTTGAATCTCTTTATTGATTCTCTGCCTTTCTGTTCAAGATTTTCCTATTTCTAACTAATTCTGTTCTGGATCATTCATTGAAAATAGTGACAACAACTAAAATGTTTATAGAGTATGTCTGCTGGTATATAGGCTGTTATTACAAAATTGGCTGTTCCAGATATAGATTCATTTCTGCAAAATCTTTCGGTGGCTTAGTTTTCTAGATTCAGGATTTCCTATGCATTAGATACAACAGAAAACTGAAGTTGTGATTTTTTACCCTTCAATCAATTATTGTGGAAAGGATTCTGATGTGAGACTAACCGTAGATATCTTCTTATAATTGTTTTTAATTTTTCTTTTAAAGTTTAAGACTCTCATATCTTAGATGGTATTGAATTATATTTCCATGTGTTTGTATTTTAGTTTTCTTTTATTTTGTCTAGGTACTATTTGAGATTTATGGACCCTAAGAACTCCAAAGAATTGGTTGACAAGACAAAAGAAAGGTAAATCTTCAGCTGTTCATGTTTGGTTTTCCCATTTGCTCCTTGATTCTTTATAGACTTCTACATTTTCTGAATGATTAGATCATTTGGGTTTTCAAATTTTACCATTTCTACAGGTATTGGAGCCCAGTTGATGTTTATGTTGGTGGTGCTGAGCATGCGGTTCTTCATTTACTGTATGCTAGATTCTGGCACAAGGTTTGTATTTTATGTCAGATTGTTTTGTGACTTGTTTCACTCTGCCTCACTAAGTTTAATCTCTGCATAGAATATATCTGATAGGGACCTTTTTTTACCCTGCTGAATTGCCTAAAGAACACACAGATACTGATATTGAAAACGTATTCCTCACACAGACTCAGGCACCAGTGTAAACATTGTTCACTCAAATACGACCCAAAAACACACTTCAGCTACACTAATCCAGATCAGTCACAGGCATAAACCACAAAAACCAAAAGATGAATGCTAGGTAAAGGTTACTTAACGAAGAACATAGAAAAAGATGTGACAGTAAAGCAACCAATGAACAACACATGACAGGACCCAACGGAACAAAATAACTGAATAAAATGACAATGGCAGCAGCCAGGTACTAGATTTTGAGAAGCTAGCCCTCTCCAACCCAAATTCTTGTCTACATCTTCAGTCTCTCCCCTTCATATACTCTTTTCCAGTTTTCCAAGTACTCTCAGACTGTTTGTCATCTTTTTATCTTGAGTTCCCCCTTTTACCTCGTTACTTCCTTTCTTTGGTTATAAGCCTTCATGCTCTCTTTTGGACTAGTAGTTCTCTCTTTCTTCCCTCTGTCTCTCTCTTCCGGACCAAAAGGTTACCCACTTACCCTGAGATGAAATAAACGAGTAAGATAAGGTATCTAGTACTCTTTAAAGTATTCTACGCTGCTGCAATATGTGCTGATTTGATTCAATATTCTATTTCAGGTTCTCCATGACATTGGTGTTGTATCCACCAAGGAACCCTTCCAATGTGTTATAAATCAGGGGCTTATCCTCGGTGAAGTACGGCTATTTCTGTTTGAAAACAAGAGGGAAAAAATTTCATTATCACTAGTTTCTGATGGCTTGATTGGCAGGTTCAATATATGGCTTGCAGGGATGAAGATGGGAATTTGATATCTGCTGATCCATCATTGGGTGAAAATAATTTAGAAAAAGTTCCTGAGGAAAAGGTTTCTCGCACTGGTTTTGGTGTTCCATCTTAATGGTTATCTCAATAAACGTTGCTGTAGTAATAAGCCCAAAAATTATTTATTTTGACATGTGTATGTTTTCTGCTGACGCAGGTCATGAAATCTGGCGATTCTTTTGTCTTGAAAGATAACCCTCACATACGTTTAATTGCTCGTGCATATAAAATGAGCAAAAGTAGGGGAAACGTAATTAATCCTGATGATGTTGTTTCTGAGTATGGTGCAGATTCTCTCCGCTTATATGAAATGTTCATGGGCCCATTAAGGTGAGTTGACCATATAATTTTACTTGTGACGTTGGAATGATATGAGATTGAGTCTTGAGTTAAAGCGATCCTTCTCTTCTTTTTTTAATCTGATATCATTCTTCCTATTGTTTCTTTCTTTAACCTTCCCCAAGAGACTCAAAAACTTGGAGTACAAGCGGTATTGAAGGTGTACATAGATTCTTGGGACGAACATGGAGGCTCATTGTTGGCTCTCCTTTGACTAATGGCACATTCAAGGATGGAACTTTAGCAGTTGATGAGGAGCCTACTGTGGAACAACTTCGATCTCTTCATAAATGCATTGCTAAGGTCAACATCTTAATATGCAATTTACCAATTCAATTAGGACATTTGGCCTAAGAGTTCAATTTCAGCGCGCAGGTAACAGAGGAAATTGAGGGCACACGATTCAACACAGGAATTTCAGCAATGATGGAGTTCTTGAATGTGGCCTATAAGGTATCTTATTTTCAAGTTATTTTCTTTGATATCTTTCTGACTTTCTCAACATTTTGATTGGATCATTTTTTTACATTGTTCTGGCAGCAGAGAGGGGTATTAAGGTCGGGTGTTTTAGACCTAGTTTCTAGTTTTGTTATTTATGTTTTTGATCTCACTTGAAAAGAAGGGTAACTAAAAATACACAGACAGATGAGTAGTTTTTCTTTCATTGAATGGAATAAAGTCTTGGAATCAGAGCTTGTTTGGTGTTGATTCATGGCGTGGTAAATAGTTTCATAGGTTCATTATTGCAATAACAATAAGCCTTATTTCACTAAGCGAGGATAACTACATGGATTACAATCAATGCCTGTGTTGTCCCTCATTATGTTCATGCTGCTTTCTTATTATTGGTTGGCAAAGGGTTCCTTTCACTTCCTTCTGTCTCCATTTCCTTTCCATTACCTTCCCCACTGTGGTATTTGACTACGACATCTTTTTGGGACTCATTAAGATTATATGAAGTTTTTCTTGCCTATATTTTCAGTGGGATAAACATCCGAGATCAGTCATTGAGGCATTTGTTTTGCTGCTTTCACCTTATGCACCGCATATAGCTGAGGAGCTTTGGTCACGGCTAGGACACGCAAATTCCCTAGCGTATGAGCCTTTCCCTAAGGTATGAAATTGGTGTCCAAATCAAACCGGTCTTTCATTGCTTATTATGTTAGTTCTCGTCTGCTTTTTCATTATATGTCACAATTTATGAACTCCCAAAAAGTGAATAATACACTTTTTTTGTAATTTTTTTTTCATGCACTTCTCTCAATTAAATTTTCCTTTCAAATTTGTCAAGCTAAGTGGATATTTTAAGGTTCAGTCTTCATACTGGACCTTAATTTATTTTTGTTTTTGGGTATCATATTTGATTGATAGCCATTTGTGGCCACGCCGCTCATGTTATTGCAGGCAAATCCTGCTTACTTGAAAGATTCCACGATAGTCCTCCTGTTCAGATCAACGGTAAGACGAGGGGTACCATCCAGGTTGAAGAAACATGTACAGAGGAGGATGCCTTTGAATTGGCATGCAGGGATGAAAAACTATCCAAGTTTTTGCATGGTAACCCTGTGAAAAAGAGAATTTACGTTCCTGGCAAGATCTTGAATGTTGTTTTGGACCGTCAAAAAACCAAGGTGGGCGTATAGTAGTTAGTTTTGTGCTGTCTGATGCAAAAGTTTTACTGGAAGCAAGTAGCAATAGCCAACTTCAGTCCTCATCATGATGGCCAAGCTGGGAACTCCCCAAAGAAGGCTGAATTTGGCTTTGAAAAAATGAAAGCTTTAATGGGCAAGACAGCGAAGGCCAGCCAGATAAGAGGCGTAGGAGTTAGAGCAGAAGAGTGACAACACGTGCTTCGGAGTTTATATGGTGGATTCTACAAGCGTGTTTAAGCTATTTCCTGTAAATATCATGTCAGATGCAGAGGGCACTCCGGAGCCGATGATGTGTTGTTGTATTATGTACCGATGATCCCCCCCCCCTCCATGTGAAAAACACAGTTACCGGTCTTAACGGATCCTAAATTTCATAATAAGGGCAAATGCGACCACTTAGGTGAGGTCGGTCAACAGCCCAGATCTTCTTGGGGGCCCAGAGAATTTGGAGCGGTCCGGCCATGTAATCATTGGTTAAAAAGTGACAAGAATTTCCGTTTAATTGGGTTAATTGGTAAAGACTTGATATTACCGTCAAGGTTTAAAAAAATATGCTAGAGGATTCAGACAATATTGAAACTTGACTTATATGTGTATTTAGATAATTTTATTTTGAGTGATTTAATGTGGCACATGATAAGTGCATAATGAGCAAATTTTATCAAAGTTTTTTCCTCTTTAAATAATTATGGGGTTTCCCAACCATCCCAGTGAAATAATTAAAATAAAAAATATTTTTTTTGGTGAACTAAAAAGATATTGTTTCACCTGAATACTGGCACTGAATTTTCAGACTTCTTGTTCTCTTTGTTTTTCTGTTGTCCCCCCCCCCCCTTCTTTGGTTGATGCAATGAAGGTCGAATGTCAATTGTTATTGATTCCAGATCCATACATGTGAGACGCCGAAAGTGCTCGCCGACAAAAATGGACACTTTCACACATGGCCATGTGAATCAGAGGTTATTGATTCACACTTTGGAACGAAGAGTGCATAAAAAGGTTTTAAAGGAACTGGTTTAAAAGTGATGTTGCAGAGCCCTAATAATAATAATAATAAAAGGGAAGCTTTGTTTGGCTTTTACTTCTTCCCATCCATGAATGACAAGTATTGCCAAGTACTATTAGGTCCCACTATCCGTGCTTTAGAAACACGTGTCCCCTTCCGCCTTCCACCCTGCGCTCCTGACGCCATTGAGCTCGCCAGCTCGGTACCGGTGGGACTTGCGACGACGACATATTGACAAGATTGGCTAAGATTCGCGAAATCCTTCAGCTTCGGAGTTTGGTTGATGGCGGCACCCGCTTCTGCTTTAGAAATTAGGCGGAGACGACTTCGGAATTTTCATCATTTTCCTTTCTTTTTTTTTTTTTTTGTTTGTTTTGCTTCTTCTGTCATGAAATAAGACGTTGATTCTGAATCTTCAGTTACAGTACTTGTCCATTGTAGTTCACATAATGCCTATTCTGATAAAGTAAATCATTCTTCATTCCCAGACCAAATTGTGGGTGTTTCTTTGTTGAATCCATCCTTGTCAACTTTTAGTTCCGT
>NW_021634080.1:0-33182 GCF_004799145.2 Neltuma alba | reverse complement strand
AATATTCTCCATCATGAAATAGAATCTTCATTCATCATGAATATTTCGATCATGCTAGAAGAGCAAGAAATAAAATCTCAACCAAGTGAAAATTAGTATGATGATTCAAAATTAAAACAATAGAACAGTTTTAAATAAATAAGGGAAAATCACTATGAGGCTTCGAGAACAAAATATGATTACTGAAAAATTCTAATAACAAGTGAGCAGTATAGATTTATTATTATTTTCTTGGAGCTTCTTATTGCATGCTACTTTTTTCTTATGAGACTTTGTAGTAATTACATTAATTTTTTTTGGGACATCATAGTAATTCTCCAAAAAAAACCCCAAGTGTAATAGAAAGTTCGAGTTCATGATTCCAAAAATTTAAAAAAAGAAAACTAGTCAACAGCTGGAGTGTTCAACGAACCCATAGTATCCTAATAGGTTTGGTCCTACCCAGTGCAAGAGATGAAGAATTGAAAACCAAGATGATATTAGCAAATGAAAACCAGAGCAAGATATACGGAAATAAGATTTTATAATCGAGATATTTCCCTCTCTAAAAACCAATTTAAAAACTAAGCACCCATATATTCTCATTATTTCCAGGGAATATTTGAGTATATTTATTACATGTAAATTCAAGAATCAAAATACAAGTAAAAAATCTTAAATGAAAGTTTATATTTCCATTTCTGAGTGTACAATGCACATCGAGTCTACCAGCCTAAAAAGCTAATAAAAGCATGTACAGATATCGTGTGAAAGAAATTCAGGCAAAATTTTCTAGACCGTTTGCCATCAAGTTCTCCAATAACTACGCGGATGATTTTTTTTTTTTTTTTTGGTAGGATCAATCATGTACTTCAAGGTGTATAAGATATACACATCTTTCTATGGAGAAATCTTGTAGCAAACATTTGAAAATTGCATCAAGTTTCTGACCTTTGATTCCAATCCACTCTTTTCAGTTCCACTATTCTGGAAATCTTGTGCTAAGTTCACCATTGTTTTCTATATCAGATGAGCTGGTTGGCCCTGTGACTAAAGAAACATCTCTGGGAAAGACCACAATATGAACTTGGAAAAAATGTCAGATTCCAAGAACTCGATGTGAGCAGCGCGTCCGACAAGTGTGTTTAGGTTCCTGCCATAGGAGGAGGTGTTGAAGTTAATGTCACAGCGCATGACCACACGATGATCAGATGGAGCTCGAAGTTGGTCCAAGCAATTATTTAGCATCTCCAAGAAGATTTTCCCTCTTTTAGAGTAATCCAAATAAGCTGCTGAACAGTGTTCTATTCTGGCAGAGTGGTATGGAACATAACCATCCTGACATGCAAGGAGCAGGAGGCATTACAAAATTTAGAACATGGTTCAAAAAGCGAAAGCAGAAAATAGCTGGGATTTTTATTATAATTATCCTACTGTATTATTAATGCATAGTTGTAATGGTTACTCCTCTGGTTTTTAATATAATACCTAATTAACTAATTTAAGTTAATTAAGAATGTTAGTTAAATTAGTTAATATGATATGTTTTTTCTGAAACACTCTTAGCATCTTCTTTAATTCCCTCCCCCCCTCCTACTTGATCATTGTGGGGGGAATATCAATAGGGTTAATTCGGGAAAAAAATTGATAAATATATGAAATAAGTCATATATAGGACCACATCAACTCCCTAATTAGCTCCTATATTAAAGACCGGAGGAGTATTATAAGAGATCTTCAGAACCAGCCTGATAATTCTAACAAAAATCAGTTTTTAGGGTCACCAGTAGTGAACTCTAAAGCAAGATAATTTGTGAATGCTGACGCATCTTTGACAGAAAAGCAACTTATCAGCATGACCTAAGTCTGAATATATTCCCCAATATGAGAACTTTCCAAATTCATTTAAAAGAATTAGTTTTTCTCGAAGTTTCAATTTTCTACCATCCTTTCAAACATCGGGAATTGATCTAGCAGATATATCCGAGTCCTAGATACTGAGAAATAAATCGAAGAGATTCTTTATATGCTTATCAGAGTACTAAGTTATGGCCATGGCAGTTCCAATAAAACGAGGCTTACCTGAGGTGATGATAACAGTATCACATTCCTGAAGTTTTCCAGTGTCTTCTTCTGCAATACAAGAATAACATTGTTTTTTTATCAGCAGACAGAGGTAAACACTGACAATATAGGACTTATTCGCAGAGAAAACTTGGATGCAGTTTTTCAGATATTTGCTATTGGGTTTTTAATAAAAAGAAATTAAACTTCAAATTTATATTTTAGTTCTTTTTTACTGTTAGTTACACATGTGCAGTATTATTTTATCATACTCCTTATTTGTGTGTGTGAAAATCATATCGAGACTCTCACACGTTCTGAAACTGATTCCAAATCTATTCCTTCCATTCCTCGGTTTGGCTAAAGATGACATGTGGACATTTTTTACAACTCAGTAGCATGCCATTGATTTCTTAAATGAAAAACAGAGAACATTAGACAAGTGACAATTTTGTTGAAGAACATAATCACTAAGACTCTAGACACATGCATAAATTTTATCCACAATCTTTAATTTTCTTTCATTCCCTCCTTCTATGAGATGAACCCTTTGTGAGCTTCATTAAAATGCTAACACCAAAAAGCAGACTTCTCCTCTACATTTTGCTTGAGTCATAGCACGCTAGAAAGAATAAAAATACATCAAACCTTGGTTAAACTATTACGTATCCAGAATCCTTAGGGACCTAGAAGTCAAATAATATATATTCTGTACCTTGGAAAGATTGTAGATGAAGGTGTTTTCAAGATCAGGGTCGTCTGTAAAAGTTAGCTGATGGATGCATCGTGCTCCATTGAGAGTCTTCAAGAGCCAAAGCCCTGAGTTAAATATGGAGTTTGAACTGTACATATAACCCAAGTGTGGACCAGACATAGAAACGTATGTATGCAAGTATCTTAGATATGGCTCCATGACTTTCTCTGCATGAATTAAAAAAAAAAAAAAATTTTAACTAGATTTTGATACGTATGATATCCATTGAAGATTTATGCATAGTACCTGTCAAAGCAGTTCGGATAATAAGATTTCCAATAGAATGACCAACAAAACTAAGCTTGATATCTTTTGGGCTTCCACTTTTTGAAGATTTAATGATCTTCTTTTCAAGAAAAGTGATCACTTCCTGCGCAAGCCGTGCTCCCATTTCTCTGAAGTCTCCAGATGTTCTGTCTTCGTTACTTGCAGACATAAGAAACTGTACATGGGGGTCTACTAAAAGCCACTGATTCCGAATAAGTCGTAAATCCAAATGATGTCCCTGTAAATGTTTGAGCGGGTACAGTTAGATCTATTGATTAGGTAAGAATATATATTATGATATATGTCTCGCATCATATACATTAATGAAACACCAGTAACAGAGAAATTCTCATTAAATCCACTTGCGCAAAAGGAAAAACTGCAAAGTGACAAACAACGGAGATAAAGACAAGAGCAAGAAGAGCGGACATGCCTGAAACCCATGTACAAAAACAACTATTCTTAAAACATGCTGTTTTTGCTCTGGGCTACTTGCAGAAAATTTGTTTGTGGCTCTAGATCCATTTTCCAAAGGATATTTTGCTTTCTCTGCGGAATGATCAAAGTAAGAATTCACACTGGTGGAACGCAGAATGTTTGTCATGCGTTCAACAATAATAATAGGAGCACACAAAGGATCTCCAAATATATGCATGTCTTGAAGTGAGCGGTTGTTGATCTGCATGGAATTCCTCTTGTCACCAAGTCAATTGAGAAAAGAAAAAATGTAAAGCATTCTAGGAAAAAGCAGTTGCTCACCCTCATGTGAGCAATACCTCGCCGATGAAGTTCAGCACGCATTGATGCAGTCTGAACAGGCTGAAAGGAGAAACAAAAAGGAAGACAGCATGTTTTTAGAAAATACAGCAATTAAGCAGATGCGCGAACCAACAATCTAGTGATGGACTCAGGAATAGAAGATAATCAACTTATGAAACGTAAAGAGGGTATGCTAAATCTTTACATCATCTCTTGGCCTCCTTATACTTAATGATCTTCCAAGAAAGCTACCATGCAAAGATGCCCTGTTAGCTCTATTACTCAAATACCGATGAGGCATCTCAACTCTCGAGTAAACCATCCAAATTGACCATTCAGCTCTTCGATCATTGGCCCATGAATTACGGAGAAATTCCATTATCTTCGTTTTGTTTTCCCTGGGTGAAGAGATGTAATAATAAGGAAAAGTTATCATTAATTTCATGCAGTGCAATGATCTAATGTTCAAAGGCCCTGCGTAAGTGCATCTTGGCTCAAAACAAAAGAAGTCCTGTCATGTCTTTGTGTTATTAACAGCTGCTCACAAGAAGCATATATGTAGCTTCATTCAGAACATGCTAAACCTGACTTGGTCAGTAGGCCAGGGTTTCATTGAGCGCGACTAACTAACTTTGCAGAAAATTCAGTCATTATCAAGAAAAACTGAAACTCTGAAAGGATAGTCTTTCAAGATGCAATAAGGATCAAAATGGAATAATAAATGCAGTCCCAATACTTTATGGGGAAGGAAGACTATAATAAAGCACCTCTAAAGTTCTCAAACTTGGATAATTATTAGATGTGAATTAATTCAATAATAAACCTGAACATACCTATGGAATACCAGAAATCTATTCCACAGATATAAGAGTTGATTACTCAGAGACTGGAAAGATTTTGACAGATACTCCAAAGATACAGGTTCTGAATCTCCGTCAATCTGAAGTTGAATTAACCAGCATCTTTCAGGTGAATAAAAGATAACATAGTCATGCAATCAATATCTAGATCATCAAGAATGCAGAACAGCACAAAAAGCATCAAAAGTACCAGATGCAAGGACCTAAGCAATGCCTAGAGAGTTGTTGCGACACTTACCCCATCTTTAATTTCCATATCTGCTGGGGGATCATATCCAAATGAATCCATTTTGGAAGTCATTCCAGTCCAATCAATAGCTTGATCAATTCCCTTGCTTATTCTTCTAAGTTCTTCAAGCAGGATGTCTCGGGCAGCAGTTAATGCTTTGGTGAGCATAACCTGATTCAAGGTTAGACAACTAATATAAATCCATAAAAGATTTAGCTGATAATAAATATCAATTTCGATCGAAAACATCTTTGCAAAATTAGAAATATTGCTATGAAGGAAAAAAAAAAAGGCATAGAAAATAGCTAGTAAGGTGTAATCATGATAATGAAATGAAAGCGACAGTAAGAAAAGTTTAAATGCAACTAAAAGTAAAAAAATTAAATATGCATAAAAATAAAACATCAGTTATATAAGGTTCACAGAGATAGAACATACTTTATTTGACAGAGTAGAATCTTCACTGTGAGTGCCTTGTGAAGCCAGGGAATCACTAATATAATTCAACTAAGTATATCAATTAAAACTGCATAGTATATGAGAAAATTAAAAGAAAAACAATATAAATTACAAAAATGCAACAGTAACCAGGTATCTATCTTTTCCAAACTTTAAAAGTTGGAATTTGACAAACCTGGGTACCTTCAGTCGGGGTGTGCGGAAACCAGCTCTTAGCAGACTGATGTGCACGCTCGTATCAACAAGGACAGCATGAAAAGCATCAAATTGAATAGGACAATATGAATGTAATCCCAAAAGAGCTTTAGGGGGTATTCTGTATTCATGAACCGCAGCAGGGCGTTGATCTAGGGAGGCATGTAAGTCAGGCCTGCACAATGATTCAGGCAGTTTCACATTTTGCTCCCTCAAATCTACGTAACAGTAATGAAATATAAATCCTTACAAATTCAATCAAAGAGAGAAAAGGTAGCATGAACTGACCTAATTTCAGACACGGGGGAATACATAAGCTCAAACCTCAAGATAACAGCAGAAGCAGATGGTCCCTGTGAATGAATTTTGTAAATCATTAGCCAAGACATAAGCTAGAGAGAGGGATTGGAAAATTCTTTTTGAAAAAGCTAGAGAGAGGGGGGATGGAAGAAGACAAAACTAGATCTTGCACACCAAGAAGTCAGCAAGTCACTAGGGATATAAAACCAGGGAATTTCATCTAAAGGTAAGGTTTCATTTTTGCAAAGATTCACCACATTTTATTGCTTCAGCCATGAACTAATTAAATGCAGAAACATATGAGAAAATTTAACAGACGTTAAGGTAAATTGTGAAAAGTTGCCGTCAGATAATATAAACCAGGGCATAACTGTGAAGTCTTCAAAAATTTCCAGAAGTTCAATGAGATCAATTAGGTCCATCTTCGTCTTGCTTGCTGCCTAAATTTCACATTTCATTCAAGAATTCTAGTAAATAATTTCCGTAATTTTCAAAATAATTAGAAAATTCAGTCATCTTTAAGCTAAAAGTGATTATCTTGCAGTCTCAAAATCAATTTAGAAATTTTTACCATTTTTCATGTTTAGCTTTTTGGATTGTTTAACAAACGCCTCATCAATATCCTACAAATATTATAGGAGATATCATATTATCTAGACATGGAGGGAACTGACCTCATATCCACCAAAAGATAGGTTAGAACGAGATCATGATTGAAAGGAAAACATCCTGCCTGGCAGATTTGATACGAAAAGGAGGTGTTGAAAAACTGTTATCTGTATCATCAATCCTCCAAACTCTACATAAATTGTCAGAGCCTACTTCAGGTGCTGCAGCTCAAAGAAAAGAGAAATTATCAAATATTACTTCCTGTGAAGAAGAAATATAATAATGTGATAGGGTCACACATGCCAAGCATACCTACAAGAGAAGACCTAAGAAGATGCAAGTAAATGCAAAGGATGCTTTATAAGTTGACTTTGTAATTCCTACCTTTTTGGAGAAAGTGTCAGCAACCTAGTATGCTTTTGTGTGCTCTAGACCTGTGATTGTATTAGGGTATTTTGGGGGACTGTGTTGACCACTTTTGCTTTGCTTATGGTCGTTGGTTTTGTCCCTGGGAGGGGGAGGTCACGTTTTGAAGAGTGTTCTGGTGAGGAGAGTGCTAGCCTCTCGAATGCCAGGTCAAGTGATTATTTTGTGAGACATTGATCTATTTCACTTTGTTACTTCTTCCTTGTCAGACCGGGAAGGAAGAACAGATTCATATTACTCAGATTCGGCATTTTATCATCTATTCTTGTTCTGGTTCCCATCATAATGCAAGACCAAAAACTATCTGAAGACCATGGTAATGACTAAGAAAATCAAACATTAGTTCAGACTCTCAAGGGAAAAAAAGGTTAAATGTTTAACAACCACGAGAGTGGATTCAAAAGTGAAAGACAAATCATAGGGCTAGCGCATCAGTCAGATTTATTTTCAGTTAGGAGCATATAAATTTTTGCCGTAAAATTTTCAAAACACGGCGAATGGTGATTGGCATTGGAATACAGGCCCTTTAAAGGAAAGAATAGGTAGACAGATTATTCTGGCAAAAGAGATGTTTAAAAGCCTTACATGGCCGCTTGGTAATTTATTTATCAAAAGACAAGCTCGTTTTCTTAAAACTTAAAATTAGAAACTGATGTACTTATTTCTGTATTTTCCTTCTTCGCAACAAGGAGTCTATTAATGAAAGTGTTTAACAGGCCTTGTCTGACCACTACCTCATTGAGAAAGTTATATATGCCCTTTTATGGGAGGGAGGGAGACAGAGAGAGAAATAAGGGTTTGGTCATCTAAAGTAACCTCCACTTACAGAAGTATGTTTAACTTAAAAGCTTAAATTACGTTGCATGAAGTTATATTATTGTTCTACTCACAAATAGCGAACATCTTATGTGTTATATTTGAAGGTCAGAGCAATGACTTCGGCTAAACTTGCAAAAGCTCTATAGAAAGCATCTGAACTTTATGAAATGAAAGGGAGGATTATGGCTTTCCTAAATAAGCTATGGATTGTTGGTTTGTATTCCTGTCTAGAAAGCTAAATCTGGTCCAAAAGAAAACATTTATTATTGCAAAATCTACGTCAAATCAAACTAAAAGAATAGCTTGCTTAGCCAGCAGTAATCAGTGGATCAATCATTGATACTTCCATAAATTTGAAAGCAGAAAGCCTAGCTACGTTTCAGGTTTTTTAATTTAAAAAAAGAGGGAAAAGGATATATTTTAAAACTTGATACCACATGACTGAATTTTTCAGAATAAAAATTTCCACACCTTATATCTTCATTGAAGAACTGGAACAGCAAATAAGTGTACCAAACTACAATCCTTCGAAATAAATGATACCTTCATACTGAACAACTCTTGCCGGAATACCCGAGTAGCAGTTTACATCATTCTCCCATCTCATGGTAATCTTGATTTTGTACCATCTGCATTGCAAGTAGAAGCATTGGCAAGTAAAGATAACACACAAAACTAAGTAATAAAGCTTTCCCAATGTACACAACATTCACAAGAAATATCGAAGTTCGCAAGAAAGTCGAACTTACCCCTTATCAAAAAGGTCAAGATTATGAAACCTGTGAACATAAATGGCAACTTCATGGACAGCGTCCATATTCAGCTGCTTAGCAGTTGTAGCTGGCGGGTCTGGTTGCTCAACATTGAGCAACCTTTTCGTTGACAAACTCCTATGACTCAACAGCCATCCTAATCTCCGAAACATGAATTGTCGATATTGTAATGCTCAAGGCCCAAATTATCATCCCCTTATTCTTTCAATGGCAAGTTCAGTATAACCCACGATTCCTGAATCATAAAGGAACCGACTTTATCGCCTTTTTTGTCCAAAGCAAACCAAACACATTAAAGACCTTTCACTCTTTATTCATACGATTGAGATTGACCCTCGAATTTTAGAAGGAAATGCTCAATGCTCAAATGATCATCGCTCATTTATTCCATGCAACTTGAGCATAACCCTTAAGTCCTTTCTCCCACCTCCTTTTTCAGAGAAAACCAAAATCATCAATGATCTCTTCGTTCTGCACAAGTATGATTGAGCCTGACCCTCAGATTTCAAATTTCTAAAGAAACTGGAAATGTGGGTCCGGGTTGAAGAGATTGATGATAGGTTGGAGGAGGAGAATATGGAAACAGGGAAGGTAATGGGGGAAGAAGAACGCGGGGAAACAAGAACTATCATGCGTGGTGGGCGACAATAATTCATACACTGGTGGGCATAAGGATTGAACCAAGAGAAAATCATGCCCGTCAAACCCATCGAAGGTGATGCTATTAATGAATAATGATATTTTCTTCTTCTTCTTCTTTTTTTCCTTTTTTATTTATTTATTCCCCCGAAAAGATTAAAAAGGGGATCTTTTGAAAATCGCACCGTTATAAGAATGTCGTGTCAGGGAAGATCCATGCGGCCATTTCAGGTCACCTCGTGATGTTTTTGACTTAGTAGAATCGAAAATCACGGGCGTAATCCAAAAGGGTCGGTGTCGCCAGATCATTCCTTGATCGAACCTTTGACTGTGTAGTGTTTTGACTTTTGGCGTGAAAAAATGGTTCCTGATAAAGAAAAGATAAATGGGCCAATCTTGATTTATTAATTCCTCCCCGTAATACTACCTCCGGGCTTTAATTAATACAAGAATTTTTATTTTGATTCTAAATATAAAATTTCAATTTATTTTATCTCTTATGTTTATTTATTTTTGTTCTTATACCCCTTAAAAGTTTATTTTCGCAGGCAAAAATACCCCGGTTGTTATCTACCATTAAGTTTGACAATTAAATTATGTTGTTTAATGAGTATTTTTACTGATCAAACTTAATAGTGAATAACAATTCAAGACAAAAATACTACGAAATAATACTTCAACAGCATATGAGATTGAAAAAAAATTTCAGGTACTGAATACTCTTTTGTGAATACTTTCAAAGTATTTAAGTACCTTATCCCATTTAAATATTAAAACTTAATATAACTTTTTAAAAAGATTTATACTATGTTTCTCCGAAAAAAAAAATCTTGAAAATTTTCTCTCTATTTTCAATCGGAAAAGATAAGAGCTAAAAATATGCTATTTACATGAGTGGGGTTCGGGGAGCCCCCATTCTTCGAACGAAAAAAAAAAGAAGAAGCCCGTGCATACGAAAAAAACACAATAAATGCTGCAAATAAAACAAAAGATCCAAAAATGCTAGATCAATCCCCATTCATAAATAGTGTAATTTATTAGAATTTTCATATCTTATATAATCTAAGTTGTATATCTTTTATGGAATGCTATTGGAATCTTAAACATCCCCTTACACTCAAAATATCTAAAAAATTGACAGAAATGCTTCAAAATTGGTTGCAGCCTTGCAGGATTAACTCTTCAAGAGAGTAATATTTTTTCCGGCGATCTTAAGAGAGTAATATTTGTTGTTATACCAGTGCGTAAAAGCATGAGAATTCGCACCAGAAAGTCAAAATTTGATCCGTATCAATGTTGGATTCAGTCACTTAAATCTGCTTTAAAATGTTCTTCAAAAATTTCTCAGAGGGGAGAATCAGCTAGTCAGTTAATATTCTCACCTTTTTTGTCTTTTTTACATTCACCATATCATTGAAATGAATATCAAGAAAATATAGTTACATTGCATATGTTAAATTGTTTTTTTAAATATATATCAATTGATTTTTTGAAGTCACAATGTATATTAATTAATCTAAGAAATAATGCGCTTAAATATTCCAAAAGTATACATGAACATGAAAAAACATGCAATGCCTAGAAGTTTTTTTTTTACTCTTATATATCCTAAAAGTGTTATTTCATAACATTTATGTTCCAAACTGTTATGCGTCATTAAATTTGATCATTAAAAACACTAATCAAACTGTATAATTTAACAATCAAACTTAATTACGGATAACGGCTAAGAGATTTTTGTTACCAAAATAAACTTTTAGGGCATATATATATGAGCCACAAAAAGAACCTTCAGCTACAAGTGCTCCTTCGTGAATACTTTCACAGTATTTAAGTATCTTATCGCTTGATCTAATAATGAATGCTAGCATATTATCAAAGAACCTCCAATTATACAGAGAGTAAATTAAAATCTTGACCGCTCTAATGCATAAGTTTTCCTTATCTCCATGGGCATCCATGGCCTATTTTTATATCAATAACTCAAATTTTGTACAAGTCCATTAATGAACATGTTCGAGGAAAAGTCTGGTTACATAATTTGAATAGGAAAGTCCAAGTTGAGTCGATGAAATCCTGTTTCAATGTAAGGCAGCATAATTTTCAACAAAGAATAGAGCAAGTTCAACGCCAAGTAGAAAAGAATGAAAACGAAGGACTGAAGGAAAGGAGCAAATCAAAGTCTGTATAATTTAAGACATTAAATTTTTATATACGTACATAATAAATTCAAGAGGCAGAATACTGATTAAAAAATAAAGAAGAAGCAGAATACTATGGTGGCTAAAACTATATACTCTTCTTAATTAGTCCCTATTACAACTTTCATGAGGCCCTTCTTCCTAAAACCCAGCAGAATCAAAGATCTTCTATAAGCAAAGGATCCATGTCGACTAGAGTATATATCTACCTTCACAGTTTAAATCAAATCACTTTGAATTGCTCTGCTGATGCTATTTTCTCTATACAACATAAACCCCAACTGATCCTACAAGATATATATATGTATATGTATATGTATATGTATATGTATATATTATATATGTAACTTGAGCTAAGGTATTCTGAAAAACCTGAAACTTCTTCCCCCTTGTTTCATACTTTTTTCTATTTTGCCTCTAAAGCTCTATCTATCCTGCTCTTTCTGATTACTATCTACAGATGGCCCTGAAAAACAACAGACAGCATCACCACTGAGCTGAACTCACCCTCCGATGCATGATCCGAGGCCTAGCGCTGCCCTTCTCCATAACTGGAAGCAGGAACTCCATGAGCTACAGACATGAAATTAGGCTTGGCTTCAGGGTCAACATATCAAATATCAAATATGATTTGCTTCAAGATAAAACAGTGAACCCCATTGCAGAGTGTTACACCAGATCGATTACAGGGGTGCATATAAACATGATAAAAGCTTATACTACTACAAAATATGCTTCACATAATGATTTTTCCATCATTAGTTTGCTGATCTATTCATGTTTTGTAAAATCAATTCTACCTAACAAAATTTTCACCATTAGAATGCAGAGAGTGGATTTCAATTCAAGATCATATATAGACGAGAGTTAACCAGAGGCTGGGTTTGTTATTAACCTCAAGCCAGACTATTGAAGTAGTCTCAGAATCATCATCTTAAGTGTTCCAGACTTAAAGAAAGTGAAGAGATATTCTACATACCTGCCTGAACCTCTCATTGTTTCTCTCAACCTGCATTGATGACCTCACTAATTTAGATACTTTTCAGGAAAGCAAATTCTTCGGCACGACAGAAATGAAAAGAAAGTAACACAAGGTGTCACCATCAGTCCATGGCGCTTAAACTTTACTCATCTGACCGGTCATTAGACTCGTGTCCATGGACACCTGTACTTACTTGACACAGTGCAAGGGTTCAAATCAAATGGTGACACTTTGATCATCACCCACGCGTGTCCATTATAAGGTTCCTTTTTGAAAATAAATAAATGGTGGCACATCAAAGTTTTTTTTGTGGCCATGTTTTACCCGAGGAAAACAGCAATCATTATCCATGAATACCCTGATTGTAAGAAGAGCAAACACTTGACCAGACACAAATTCCAAGTCACAAATATATAAGAATACCTCAGCCGCTCTTAGCTGCGCGTTCTCTTTCTCCAGTTGTGCTACCATAGCCTCTAACTCAGATGTGTAAGCCTGTCAGCGACATCAGGTTTTTATAAGAAAACACTTCTCCAAACAACTGATCAAAGAGCAAACACAGTCAAAAGAACATAAAATACAAAACCAACTCAATTGAGCTCTTCGCTGATTAAGAAGTCAGAAGAATTTCCAGTTTCGAAACCCAAAACATCAGACGATGAACAGAAGTATGCAGCTTTATTGGTTTCCCGGTTAACCTTCACTAACGAATTTTCTCTAATTACCATGCTCTATCAAAATCAAACAGAAACAGCGTTATAATCAGTTGTTCTTCGTGGAATTTAAATTTCAAAATTAAAGATCAACCTGCTTGCGTTCTCTGGACCTAGCTGCGGACTCTCTGTTTTTTATCATCCTTCTCTGTTTCTGAAGCGAGGCCCTGTCCATGGGTGCCTCTTGAACCCTCCTCTTTCCCCTTCTCGATGATTCTGCAGCTACTCCCCCGACCACCGGCCCCTCAATTACTTTTTCAAACGCCGGCACTGAGGGCGCTGCGAATCCAGCACCACCATCACCAACACCATTGAACGCCGCTGCGTCTGCCCAGTGGCTCCCTCCGTCGGCACCCACCGCAACAGCAGGAACGCCTCTGACGTCCTCCTCTCTGACAGCTCCAGCCTTGATCAAGAAATCCTCCAGAGCAGTCTGCTCCTCTCGACCCACCACCCCTGAGCCCACCAGCATCTGATCACTCCTCTCCACCATCTCCTTCCACACCTCATCCACCGACCTGGCGGCCAATTCCCTCGGAAGCGTCAAGCTCCCCTGCCGAGGAATCGAACCAACAGAACCAGATTGAGCATTGGCAGCCGAACCAGGTTCAGGTTCAAAGGGAGGGTTAATGAGCTTGAGGAGATCATCCATACTCATGGAAGGAGAGATCTTGGAGAGATCAGCAAGAGTTGAAGAAAGAGAACAGGAAGAAGAAGAAGACTGATAAGGCAGATCTGTAATCGCAGTAACAACCTTAGAAGCCGCCATGCGTGAATTCCCAAGAGATTTCTGCGTTTCTGTGAACAGATTCTGAACTCTTCTTGCTTTTTGAGTGTGAATGGTGAACAAGACGACATGAACAAAGAAGGCACTGAAAGTGTGACCTTACTTCCATTTGGGATTTGGATATATACTTAGCCTACACAAATAAACAAAAATCCAAAGTTCCTTAAATGTTCTATAAATAATAATTAATAATGATGCATTTAATTTATGTTATTTCTTGCCAGCCTATCAACAAGCGATGCTTAATTGGAGCATAAATACAACAATAAATGAACTAACTGATTGATTTGATTTTTGAGTGTATATTCGATTTTACATTAGAGATCATTAAAGTCACATTTCTGGATCGGTGAAAGTAGCTAATTTTATCAAAATATGTTTCAAGTAATTACAACTTTGGCGAAATTTCTAAGTATTGCAAACGTGGGTATTGTCCATCTAGAACTTGCTACTAAAAATTGGCATTTATGCCCATTTTTTTCAAACTTGGGGGTTGTTTGGATTAATATAAAACTACTTTTTAAAAACACTTTTTCATAAATCGAGACAAACTATTTCACATATTTATTTTGTATACTGTAAAAATACTTTTAAAATCATAGTTTTGTTTTCATCAAATACCTCCCCAATTTGAAATAGATGTTGGCTTTTCTTCTCTAGAGTGAAGTTAGTGGCATATGCTGTTTTGTCAACTTTTTGTTGACAAATATTTTATTATGCGATGTTGTATCACAAGGATTTCTGAGGAAGAGTACTACTTGTTCATGTCTTCCGAACAAATCATCAACTTTGTGATTATGAGTCTACATGATTTTCATCTTCTTGTTGGTGCTAGGCTATTGTATTCTTTTATCTCTCAAGGTGTTTGGGCTTTTAATTCGCTTATCGGTTAGAATAGTTATGTCTGAAAGTTTTAAATTTAGTCGTATATACTTTTCTATAAGTTGGTATCTGGTGTATGAGGTCGTCTTTTATATGTTATATTTCAGTAGTCTTTTTGGTAATGTACTAATGTTTTATTAGTATATTTGATCATTTTATTAAAGAAAATTAAGTAAAACTGGGAGTATCCTTTTTTTGTTTTTCCTGAGACTCCAAGTACCCTTCCACTCTAGGGCGAGAAATACTACTATGAATCTCAATATTAGCTTTAGGCACCTCTATTATACATTATTCTCTTCATTTTTTCTGTCCCTACCATCCTCTTCTTTTAGTTCCTTATCACTTGGCACTTTTGTATAGTTCCTTACCACTTTGTATGTTGAGCGGCATAATTTGCTCCCGTGAATTGACTTACTTGGAAGCTTGCTTGGGAAAATGAGACAAAAATAACATTTCAATTTGGAAATACCAAAATAATCACTTAAATTTGTAAAATCCTAATTTAGACACAAGTGATCAATTTGAGATTTTTAAATTTGTTAAAATGATCATATTGCTCTTTATTTTATTTATTCTTTAAAAACCAAAAGCCTCTACTGGCTGGCCGGTCGTCGGAGCTCTAGCACCAACGGCGTCTGTCGGAGCTTAGGTGGCTATCGTCACTGGAGCTCTAGTGGTTAGCCGACAATCAATCACTAGAGCTCCGGTGTCTGGCAATAATTTTTTAAAAATTTTTTACAACTTTAGTAAAACGGTTAATAACTTTTGTAATATTATTAACAAGTTCAGTATAGTTAACAACACATTTACCAGAAAATTCAAAAAGTAGTATTTTTACAATTTCAGTAATACTGTTAACAAATTCCGTAACTCTATTAATAATTTCGGTATACCATTTAACAATAGGTTTTCTGAACATTTCAAAAAGTAGTATTTTTACAACTTTAGTAACACGGTTAACAAGTCATGTAACGATATTAACAACTCTCATAACCATAATGGCTACCTAATAAATGAAAATTTTTTGTTATACAACTTTTATAGAGAGCTAATATTAAAAATATCAACCTTTATGAGAGTTGTTAATATCATTACATTATTTGTTAACCATGTTACTAAAATTGTAAAATTATCACTTTTTGAATTTATCAAAAAGTCTGTTGTTAAATACTATACCAAACTTGTTAATAGAGTTACGGAACTTGTTAACAGCATTACTAAAGTTGTAAAAATACTACTTTTTAAATTTTCTAAAAAACATCTTGTTAACTGCTATATTAAACTTGTAAATAGCGTTATAAAACTTGTTAACCGTTTTAATGAAGTTATAAAAATTTTCCCAAAAAAAAAAAGTAGTTGCTAAAGTTGTAAAAATGTCCTTTTTTTTTTAATTTTTAAGAAAATCTGTTGTTAAATGTCATACCAAAGTTGTTAATAGAGTTACAGAACTTGTCAACGACATTACTGAAGTTGTAGAATGCTACTTTTTAAATTTTCTATAAAAAAAACCTGTTGTTAACTGTTATACTGAACTTATTAACAGTGTTACAAAAATTGTTAACTGTTTTACTAAAATTATAAAAATTTTCAAAAAAATTGTTGCCCACTACCGGAGTTCCAACGACCTATTGTCAACCTACCGCTGAAGCTCCAAGGACCGCAACTACTTGAGCTTCGGTAATCGGCTGGCCAGTGGGGGTTTTGGTTTTTTAAAAAAGAATATATAAAATAAAGGGCAATATAGTCATTTCAGTAATTTTAAAAATCTCAAATTAGTCACTTATGCCTAAATTAGGATTTTGCAAATTCAAGTGGCTACTTTAATGTTTCTAAGTTGAAGTGTCATTTTCGTGTCATTTTCTCAAGTTGTTTTGACTCTTTCCGGTAAACAAGTTAGTCAAATTTATTATCTAGGTTTCCATATTTTTCTTAAAATATAAGCGCTATTTTTTATTTTTTATTAAAAGCTGAGCGAAAGCAACTGTTTATTTAAGTTGGTCTGTTGTTAGATTCATGCTTTTCATGATATTTACTAGGTAATTGTCATTTGAACGGCTTCCTTCAACTTTGTTGTGCAATTTTCAATTGAGTTCTTCTCGTTGTTGGAAGTTGTGCTCGTGGTTCTTGAAGAATGGAATTTCTCCGAGAATAATCTAGATGATTTTTTCTCCTTGAGTTGTGGGTGTTGGAGTTCTCACGGTGAGCTCTCTCCCATATAAGAAGCCTATAAATTGCATGAGGAGAATTATTAGTGGAGAAAGAAGAAAGGAAATTAATATGATTAAAATTTTGCAACTATATATTACCTCCGGTCCTAATTATACGAACTAGTTGATTAATTTAAGAAAATTAAGGAAAGAAATTAAGTTAGTTATTTGTAATACATAGGTATTGTCTTTTCTAAAATATTCTTGCTAATCAAGTGTATTGGCTAGAATTATTATTGTTAGAAGGACTACCTTGAGGAAAAAAAAAACATAAATATGAGAGACAAAATGGATTGGGGTCTTATATTTATAATCAAAACAAATTCAAATAAGATCTTATATTATAGATCGGAGGTAGTATTATTTAAACTTTATGTTAAATCTTGTAGTTGATAACAAAAAATTGAGGCAGTAACTTCATTGTTAACCATGACTCTTTGTTCTGGAATTGCTTTCCGCCTTGAATTTGCTGCTAACTTCTTATAAATCTCCTCCCTCTCTACAAAGGTCGCGTTCCTTGGATCATCTCAAGTTGCATCATCAACTTTGGATTGGCATTGGCAACTTAGCCTATCATGAGGGGGGGGGGGGATCCTTCAAGATTTTATGTGAAAATTGGTGATGAGGCATTGGCTTATTAGGAGGTTAAAACGCTCCCATGTTTTATGAAATAATTTCCTATTTTACTCGGTGAAGAAGTGGATCTTGTCCTTAATTATGGAGTCTTTTTAGATGGGTAATATTGTTGGAATATTTTAAAAATCAAGAGACGTGTTTTTAAAAAGTCATGTCTCTGTATAAATTTATTAAATTAATAAATTTATACAAAAGGTTATGACTTCATATAAATTAATATATTTATATAAGGGAAAATGACAATAAAATACCACTTGAATTCCAAAAAGACAAATAAGGGACCTGAATAAGCAAAATGACAAAGAAGGCATCAGGTACCAATATGGGATTTTGATTTTCAATTTTACAAAACACATAGTGGGATTTACAACTTTCATAGTGAGAGTTACTACTTCGTCAATGGGTTTTACAACCTGTTTTGAAGGGCCGAGCAAGTTTTGCCTAATTTTACAAACACATAGTGGGATTTACAACTTTCATAATGAGAATTACTGCTTGGTCAATGGCTTTTGCAACCTATTTTGAGGGGTTAGGCAACTTTTCTGTAAAAAACAATACAATTCCACGCTGAATTTTACAAAACACATAGTGGGATTTACAACTTTCATAGTGAGAGTTACTACTCTGTCAATGGGTTTTGCAACATGTTTTGACATCAAAAATCAAAATTCCAGATTGGTACCCAGTGCCCTATTTGTCATTTTGCTTATTCAGGTCCCTTATTTGTCTTTTTGGAATTCAAGTGGTATTTTATTGTCATTTTCCCTTTATATAAAGAGTTATATAGGAAGTTATAATACTAAAAGACCTTACATATTAAATATCTTTTATTTATTTAAAATATGTTGGTTCATAAATCAATATATAGTTGTGACTTTTTATTTAATGTGTTATTATTCCAAAAGATATCTCTTCAAGATATCATTTCATAGTCTATATAAACCTCTCATCATCACTTCATTTAGATTCAACAAAACACAAACATATTAAGATTAAATTCATTTACCTTTGTCTTTGAGTATACACAAAGATATAGTCAAATTATCATTTTATAAAGATCATCATTGTCTGTGCTTAAATTTTAGAAGTGTAATTCATATTCAAGGGTTTTTATTGTATCCGGGAGGAAATTCACTAATCAATCCAATTTGTACTTTATAAGATACGAATAAGCGTGGACGAAGTAAACTTAAAGTGTTGCACACACTTTGAAGGCATCATACATCATTTTCTCCTTTATCCTTTGTTTTGTACTTATCAGAGAACTATTTCCGGTAAAAAGATATTTTAATATATAAATTGTTCGTAGATTTCAATCCAATATCTTAGAAAAGCTTTTTACAAGCGCAAAAGTCATTGACAATCTTCTCCATTTAAACAACATGGCTTCCATTTATCTTTTGACAGATCATTTAATGACAACTATATCAATCATCCTATAAAATTTTCACACAATCTAGGGCGTCTTCCATATAGTGCCAATTGAAAGTTGAAATGTGTTCAAGTAAGTAGTTTTGAAGGGCTTGGCTGAATGCACGATGTATTGGGGATAATGAAAAGATGTTGAAGCCAATGAGCCTCGCCTCAAATGGCACCACCTCACCCCTTGTTGGGCGAGTTGGGGGATCAAATCCCCGTATGGTCAGGGGGAAGTGTGCGCAGGAAGTGTTTGGGCGTGTGGGCAGTCCTTCCTATGGGGAGGGTTAGGAAGGATAGAGCGTATTAAAATAAAAAAAAATTCCGTACAGGTCTTACAGAAGACAATTTATTCATCTAGGGTCCCATGAAATGTCAAAATCACTGACAAGTTTCAAGGGACCTCAGAGTAATATATTCTACTTGTAAAATGATATTACTGCCCTTCACATTCCAAATTCACATTTGCTCTGTCATTGCGATTTACAATCTCAGCAGCGACTATTAACAATCCAATGAGAGGGCGTTAACAACCTAAGTAGTATTCGTTAACAACTTACTTTATAGAATCATATAACCTCCACATAAGAGTAAATTATAACCAAATAATATAATACAACAACTTTAACACTAAAATGGAAAGCTTTTTGATATCATTAAGAATTTTAACTAAACCTAATAGGATTATAGCAACATTTTAATGCGAAGATCTATTTACAACCTCAACAGTGAGTATCAATAACCTAAGGAGAACTGTTAACAACCTTAGCAGTGTCTGTTAACAACTAACTTTATCAGATAATATAACTTCTAATTATAACTAACTAAATTATAACTAAATAGTGTTAAAGTTAATCTTATATAGTTGTTAAAGGTTATATTATCCTATAAAGTCAGTTGTTAACAGATACTGCCTAGATTGTCAACAGCTCTCTTTGGGTTATTAATACTCACCGTTGAGGTTGTAAATGGATCTTTGCATTAAAATATTGCTATAATCCTATTAGGTTTAGTTAAAATTCTTAATAATATCAAAAAGCTTCCCATTTTAGTGTTAAAGTTGTTGTATTATACTATTTGGTTATAATTTACTCTTATATGGCGGTTATATGATTCGATAAAGTAAGTTGTTAACGGATACTGCTTAGGTTGTTAACGCCCTCTCATTGGGTTTGTTAATAATCGCTGCTGAGGTTGTAAATCGCAATGACAGAGCAAATGTGAATTTGGAATCTGAGGGGCAGTAATGTCATTTTACAAATAGGATATATTACTCTGAGGTCCCTTGGGACCTGTCAGTGATTTTGATATTTTGTGGGACCTTAGATGAATAAAATCTCTTCTGTGGGACCTGTACGTAATTTTCCCTTTAAAAAAATGAAAAGATGTTGAACATTCCAAAACGTAACACTTGGCTTTGCATCGACCATCCCTTTTTTTTTTTTTCCCTTTGAATTATATTTTTCCTGTAAGTTAATTGGAATCAAGCCAAAGTGACTAGGATTTTTTAATTACATAAAAAGTTAAAAAAAAAAAAACTAAGTGCCTGTTTGGCAGGGTGGTTGTGAGGCTTAAAAAGAGCTTATTGGTACCATAAGCTCGATCTGTAACGTCATTGTTTGGATAAGCTTTAAGTTTATTTAGCTTATACCACTATGTTTCTTATTATAAGTCACTTGTATCTCAAACCCGCAAACCAAGAAGTATATTAAATTAACCAGTTTATTTTCTATATTTGCCCTTATTAAAAGTTGAGAGAGAAAGAGGGATGGAGGGGACGGATTGTATAAGAAAATAAAAAGTTGAGAGATAGGTGGAGAGGTAAAGGGAGAGGGATGTGTTTCGAGGAGCCATTGTTTAGATTTAGATTAATTAATTTTTTATTAAATTAATAAGGGTAAAATTGAAAAAAGATTATTAATTATACTACAAGTGACTTATATTTTGAAACAAACTTTTGAGGTATAAATAACCTATAATAAGGAATAGAGTGATAAGTCAAAAGCCGGTGAAAAACATAAGCCGGAAAGAGATGCTTATAACTTATGAAATTGTGTGTTTGCTTTGGAAAAAAAAATCCTGAAAACATTTATTGCAAATTTAATACCAAATCTACCTTCTGGCTCTTCTCCCTCATATGTTGATTTTGTGCATTTTCAAATTTTTTAATATAACATAATTTTCTAAAAAATTATCATATGATAAATAACTTTTTGTATTAACGGTGTTTTTAATATTTGACCATATGTAAATGTAATACACACACACGCATAGGTGAACATATGTATTACTCCCTCCTATTCGTATTATAAATTAATGTAAATTTATTGTATTATGTAAAATTACTTTTTTAATCATGTTTATTATTTGTTAAAACTCATACCCATTTTGGTCATTTTACAACCAAACTTACTTTTACCCAACTATAATTTAAACAATCTTTTACCAATCTCACTTTTACAAGTTAACTTTTCTGAACTCCAATCCAAATACAATTCAACTTATCTATTTTTTTTTTTTGGACTCAACTTATCTAATTTAATTTTTATCCAATTTCACTTTTTCATAAACCAAACTCACAATAAGCTATTTTTTTAATCGCTATTCCAAACAGAGCCTAAGAAAAAGTATTCAATAAATAAACTAAAATTAAAAAATTATTAAATTCGTAACCTTCTTAACAACGACCAAAAAACTTAGTTGTTCTGATAAGTGATGTGGTTAAAATCCCAGGGTATTTTCAAATTGTATCTGTACCCACATGGAAATTGCACTTTTACTAATCCGGATAATTAATAATTTAAGAGTGTGATATAAAATAAATTATTTCATGAAAATATGTAGAAACCATATAAAAATAAAAACAACAATCACGATTTAATTCAAGACAAACACAATCACTTGAAGATTGGGGTCCAAATTCACTCTATATATTGTTAGTTGCCACATTTCGAGTTGATTCTAAAGTAATTATAATGATATTTCTAAAGTGTTGTAATAATCTTATGAATTATTTTTATTTCATATTCAATTAAAGTTAAATTCATTCCCTAAATATCCAAGCAACTAAATAAATCATGAAGAATAGTTTCAAGCCACTGCAAATCTCTTGAATTATTCATAGTCTAAATATTTATTTTTACTTTTATATATTTGGGCTCTTTTTTTCCCTCCTAATTCATCAAAATCGTTCAAAAATTTAATTCAATAGTAACCAATAACATGAAGCACAAATTTGTGTGTGTGTATATATAACTAGAAAAATCAAAATATGTTCATGAATCAAAATCCACAAAGAGCCACACTTGAAAGAATATAAACTGCTCGTTTTCACTAGTCAGGCTACGTACCTACTCCTCAAGTGAGTAATTTACAAACACATATTAAAATTAATAAATACTACATCTGATCCTTAATATAAGATATGTGCTGTCTTTCTTAAAATATCCTTACTAATTAAGTGTATTGACTAAAATTACTATTATTAGGATTACTTTGGGAAAAAATACATAAATACGAGAAACAAAGTGGATTGCGGTCTTATATTTAAGACCAAAATAAAAGTCAAACAAGATTTTATATTAAGGACCGGAAATAGTATCTAATTATGATAAACAATCACAAGTTAAAGAGTAAAGAGAGAAAAGAAAAATCAATTTCAAAACTTTCTATGGGGTTGCTCTCCTACTCCACCAAATATCTCAGAAAAAAATTCATGAAGTACTACTTATAATTAAGGTTGAAACTCCAGTTAATACAAAAACACAAACTTGAGTTTTACGTTGCCTCTTTCTTTGTTTCTTTCTTTTTAAATTTTATTGTCTCTTTCTTTCTTTTGCAAAATAAAAATATGAGGAGATTTTATGATAAAATCACTTTTTGTCCTAACAACTAAATTTAGGGGGGAAAAGCATATGAAATAAATCAAATAGCAACAAAATATTTATAAATTTAATTTAATATATCCCAAAGTCTAGCCTTAAATATCTAAGTATATCACATGCACTTACCAGTTTACAAGAAAAACAGGACCATTCCCATGCATCAATCAATTTTTTTTTTCCATAAAAACTACTTAAAAATAAGAAATCCTTAAAAACTCATTTCGCTGAGGTACGAGGCTTGTTAAGCCTAATTCTTAAAAAGTCTAGCTATACATCTACATCATCAAAAGATATTTGGTTGAGTTTAATTCAGCACACTCGAGCATTCTATGGGGTAATTTTACTTTTAAAATATTAATTTTTAGGAGCAATTTTATTTTTAAAGTATTTTTTAGGAGCAATTTTAATATCACCGTTAAGGCGTTAACTCTTCAAAAAATCCATTAAATGAATGTACATCAAACATCTTAAAATATTTTTTAATTTTTTTTAGGCTGTTATATATATATATATGTAAAAATATTTTAGGGTGTTTAATGAATCAGATATTAAGTTTATGTTAAAAAAAAGAATTTCAAAACGGTGTTTATAGGGTCAGATGAACGTCAGAGCCACATATATTTTGTCAAGAGACACAAACCCAAAACTGATGAAAAGTTCTATTGTTACAGGGCCTGACATGACCCTCTGAACCCAAAAAGGAAAAAGAGTTATATGATAAACAAAGTTGAAGACTTCATGTTGAAGGTGATTCAAGTAAATATTTATTATTTTAAAAGACAAAAGAAAAAAGATGAGAGGGTAAGAAGAAACAGTAAACCGCAAGAAAAAGTGAAAAACAGTGCACCTCACGTTCTGCAGATATTTTGGAACCTCCACGTATGCTAAAGATAATGCTTTCAGTTTCAAGGTCGGCCACAATATTAAAACCAATTAATTAATTAATTAATGATTGCCTCAGTTAAATCGAATATTTGTCTAATTGAATGAGTATCTCTTCCCTTATCGATAAGTTATTCCAATATTATTATGTATAAGACCATACATCAAACAAAGAAAATAAAGGAAAACTAAATAAACAATTCGATTAGTAACTGGAAACCTGGACGTATTATACAATGAGCATAATATTGTATTTATCACTATTCTTATTAAAAAATCGATTTTTTCTAAAACAAAATATTGTAGTTTTATTTTTAATATGCATGTTAGAATAATTAAAGCAGAAAAACTTACGTACTTAATTTTACATGCTTGTCCAATTAAATCAAAACAACCGGATTTAAAAGTGTTAATGATATAAATAAAAAGATTTTATTAATTTTTATCATATAAATAATATATTTTTAAAAAATCCACATGTCTTGATTTGATTGGAACCAAGCACATTACCTATATAAAGTTTAGCACATAAATTTTCTCCATAATTAAACTAGTAACAAATTTTGAAACAAAAATTATTTTACTTGCCATATAAGTATGTAACACAAATTTATTTAACTAATTTCATGAGACATATTAAATTTTTACTCCAATTTTTAGGGTTGTGTTTTATTAAAAAAATCATTATAAAAAGAATGTTATATAAATGTGTGTGTGTGTGTGTGTCACATTAGCTAAAGTCAAGAAAACGATTGAGAAAAGAGGAAAACAAGCACAGCAAGTTAACAAAAGTTAGCAAACCGACCTATGCTTCTTTGAAGAAGCTTACTACAATAATAATAAGAAGAAGATCGATAATCCTTCGTTTCGTACCTTCATGATGATTCATATGGAGAAATCGAAATCTTCATCATACGCATTCGACCACGAGAGCATCATCGTCCCGAAGAAGAAGAAGCAGAAGCAGAAACCGGCGTTGTCGGAATCGGAGATGGAGGCAGCTCGGCAACTCATCCAGCTTAGCCACGGGGATTCTTCCTCCAGTCATCGTTCCCTAACAGGCGGCGAGGTCGTCGTCGAAGACAACAATAGCAGTAACAGCTTCAGCGTACAGGGGAAACCACGAGAAGAAGAAGAACAACAAAAGAGCAAGCTCGAGGATGTCGATGTATCTTCCAACGTTGGAACAATGGATGAGGGAGAAAGTTTGGGGGAAATACGAAGGAGTCGAGGGAGAAAGAACAAGAGGTATCGCCTCGTTCTGGATCTGTATAAAGTTACAGAGCCTGTGATTTCCTGTTATTAGAGGCTTTTCAAGTTTGAGAATAACGACGTTGTGGAAGATCAAGTGTAGAAATCGAACTGAACTTTCTAGAATCAGATGTAAGAAACAAATGAGATCCACTGCGAGAGAGAGTGAAAGAAAAAGGGTTTTTCTTCACATTTGACTGTCTTTTGATCTCTCTCTGATCACTTCACACAAAAATCACTTTAGAGAATGTTGTTCTGATTTCTGCAAACGAGCATTGTAATGTAAGCTAACTTGAAATGGGATTCCAATGTGTGTATACTGTATATATTCGTTTCCCATGAAGCTTGTTTGGTTCTTTTTTTTTTGTAAAAAAGAAAAATAGCTGGGTAGACACAGCAAACGGGATATGTCACTGTTGTGACGTTTGTTTAGATTTACAAAATAAGTTAAGTATGTGAGAGGGTTTTATCTTAATTTACGTAAACATGCTTATGGATCGCAGCTCCAAAATCTGTATATCTCTATGGGATAAGGTAACAGATAAGTTGTAAGAAGTGAAAGTGTTGAAGAAGTAGCCTATTGAAAATTTCATTTTTTGTTTAAAAAAAAATATTTTTGATGATTCCAGGGGAAGTAAGGCAATTTGATTCATGGCTTAACACAATGAAGTTTAGTTTTTGCTTTCATGTAGATTAATTGGTAGGAGGAAGTTATGAAGAAGATATTGGGGGTATTGTGGCTGAGGATTGAGATTGTGTGTTCATGATAACATTATGAATTTTATGATATTCTTTTTTTTTTTTTTTTGGGAGTGAAATGACAAGTTGGGATATTATGGCTTGGTTTTGGTGAGGTTAACGTCGAAATAATTTTGGGCATTGAATGGAATAGGTTAGGAAGCTGGCATTTTCATACCCACTTTCAATGCTACACTTTCACATGCTTATTGTATGTTCCCTTCTCGGTTAGGGATTGAAAATATAAGAATTTTTCTTCATGGCATCACAATCAAATTGGTCATGTTGGTTACTGAACTTTAATTACATCTAAGACATGTCAAAAATCAAATCTTATCACATGAGATTTTTTTTTAAACTCAAAATATCTTTATATCATTTTGAACTTAAAATTAATCTCTGTCGAATCAAGAATATTAAACCTTTCTAATAAGTGTACTTTCTAAGATTTGAACTCTTGTAGTATCTTTGTAAGGAGGATGATACTGCTTAGCTTAACTTGTTGGTTGTTATATTAAAATCTAATTAATGAGTAATTTGCAAGTATTTTGGAAGTGATTTTTATTAGCTTGAGTTTTGCCTTGGCTAATCTCTAAACTAAAATCAACTAAACTTTATATTTACCAAAAAAATTAAAGAAAAACTCAATTCCATTTAAATAAAATTGAGAACTTACTTGTGTAAGCAAGGGGAAAAAATCGTTCGACATGGTACCTCTAATTAAAACAAACAATGCTTATATTTAACTTTAAAATATTGGACATTATACTAGATAATCACATTAAAAAAAAATTAACCAAAAATAAATAACGAACTGAAAATCAGTCAAAAAATAACAAATTGAATGAAATTTCATATATATTAAATAAAAATTAGATTGGCCCCGATTCAAGTATGATTCAAACTAATATTTTTATCAAATATGATATTCAATTTCAGTAAACATTTCATTTTGCAGCCTACTCTACTTTCCTATTGTCTGTCGAGCGGATTCTAGGACACAGTATAGTTATACTACCGTATTAATTGATTCAAACCCATGACAATTCACAAGTTATTGCATACGCACAAAAGTACAAAATAAATCCATCACGCACGAGAAAATCTTAAGCTCAAGCAAATGCCCAGTTAATAATTACCATTGATAAATGAGGTTTACTTGCAATGCAAGCAAAGTTTAAGTTTCGAGATGAAAATCCAGAATGGGCATTACAAACAAAGTGTCAAAGGCACACATTAAAGCAGCTTTACACAACATATCTAGAAGTCACTGCTTTGGGATGATGGAAGTAGAAAAGGTAAAGATTATGAACGAAGAGGCACCTATGTCTTCACCAGGTCAAAAGATTCTAATGCTCAAGATGGAAGACATACTCTGTCAAACACTGCAATTTACTAGGATCCAGTTTCTGCTCTGTCACAATAGGTTGCTTCTTCACAGTTAACATTCGAGAAGCTGGGTCCACGGCCCAACCTTGCTGTAGCACGTCTGGCATTATACAAACGAAAAATGAGTATAAGAAACATCTAGCGAGAAATGGAAAAGGTTCAACGAACAAGGGGTTTGTCATAATTTTAGCCTCATAAGGATCACTAAAACACCAAACTTTATATACAATAAGTACAGCATTATAGAGAATAAGCATACTGTCAATACCAATCTTTATCGGGGCATGGTATAGAATAGCCACAATTTTAGCATAAAAATGATTCATAACTACAGCATTATATAGAATTAGCATACTGTCAATCCAAAACTTTATCGGAGCAGCAATGGCACCCAAATTCACCATAGGAATCCTGGGGTCTTTTTGAGTTTTGAGGTCCTTACAAGTAATTTCTACGAGTACTCCAAATCCATGCAAGAAAAGTTTAAGTCAAAATCCAACCTGGTGTCCATCAGATAGGGACTTGACAGTGACATGCAAGCTGCAACGTTTTTATCTTCTTTTTGTGGATGAAAGGAGAGGAAGGGGGGGGGGGGTGATATCTTCTTTTTGCCCTTTATCCTTGGGGTGTAATTTATTGGACAATTTGATGTCCCGGACTATCCTCTTCAAGCGATAAACCAAGATATTATCCCTTTTCATTTGCCCTTAACCAAATGTTAAAACGTCACCTTCCAACCAAATAACAAAATTCTCTGCTTAAACTTCAAAATTAACTTGCCTCAAATTCAGCCGCTGCTCTGTCAACCACAAATTTTACCAAACCACATAATTGATTATCTTTAAGACCCTGAATAAGGTTTTTTTTTTTTTTCCAATTCCAAATTCCGAAGATCTCTTCAGACAGCCAGCATGAATTACTTGTATAATAAAACAGAAATATTAATTTGGGCCACGGAGAAATGGAACATATTATTAACAGAGCAACAAACTATAATGATACAATGAGAGCTGAAAACCAGCTTTGATTGGCCATTTTAATTTGCATGACATTCAGAGAGATTCTGAAATTATGAAACAAAGGTATTTATGTGAGTGTTAGTTAACAAGGAGCACATGAATGGATAAGGCTATCTATCACACGCTCATCACGAGTGTTCAAGGTCTACTCTTTGAAGTTTCACGTTCAAGTACATGGGACTTTCATTTGTATATCCCGGGGTTCTCCATCATTTTACTCTGTGTCTCTCCTCCTTTCTTAGTGATTAAACTTTCTTTTATCCAAAACAGGAAAATAGCTCTGCTTAAGTAGGGCACTTTGAGCAACATGCTTGATCCTTTCAAGCAGAAATAATCTTTCTTGTCTTTCAATAAGGACTATGGCATGGTATTCATTGTGAATCCGTGCATTAATATGTGTAAATCATGGCTACATACATATATTAAACAAAGACGTTGGTTGTAGATGTCTTAAGTGCCTTCCAGTATAAAATTTCATTTGGTTAACCTTACAGCATTGGCTCTGACCTAAGAAGCAAATGAAAGTGGGAAAAGTGGGAAAATATCTCTAGAATCGCACAATTTTTAATTGAAACAAAGCAACATGATTACTTACAACTTGTTGCATCATCCTCACTCATTCCAAGAAATAAAGCTGTATCCTGAATGCTTATGGTAGAATAAGCAGAGAGAAGCAGCTGAAACATCTTCTTTGTGTAAAGTTCTGCAAAGAATTGATATGCAGATAAGTGATATAACGACTTGTATAGTAGAAAGCATGGTGGCAAGAAAGACCGATGAACTTTATTTTAGGCTCTTAGATAATCATGCCATAGTGCTTAGATCTTTGAATATCCATTCTTTTTCTCCTTTCGGGGTAAAAATTTGATATCCTTTCGTTGCATGCAAACGAAGACATAAAACAAAATGTTCCAACGAAAGAAAAAAAGCATCCATGTTGACCAAATATCTCTCCAATCTGAATTTCTCTGCTTCAGGTCATAGCAAAATTATATTTGTTGACATCGTCAAATCAATAAGAGTTTTTAAATAGAGTGACTGTGTGCATGATCAACAAGAGAAACATGTAGTGGGTATGGTAAATGCAATGTCAACATTCAGATCCAGTATGGGTGCATTATAATAACTGTAGTCTTGGTCTCAGAGTTTATACACATACTTAAAACTGGCAATAAGCAACCCAAAAACACAAAATAATGAATATGGACACAAGGAAATACATTCAGCAACATGTTTTGACTAACTGCAATTAAATTAGACCACAAAATAAATTGGTTTAGAAAAACAATGAACACATGTTTTGGCTAAATTAAGTTCTAGCAGTAGCAATCAGAGCTAACGAGACAATAACAAAACAAAACTAATTGTCACCAAAAAATAATTGGATTATTTAGTATAAGCGTATCATGAGGATGGGGGAAATCTCTATATTTTATAAATGACACAACAATTATAGCAGCAGCAAGCCTCATCCAATTAAGTAAGGTTGTCTATGCGGATCATGAATCACAAAACACCATTATTCCCTATCAACAACCAAAGCCTCACATATATCATTTACTAAAAAATTCTGTTTGATAACTTTCTTAAGTGTCCTTCTTGAACTCCCTCTACATCTTTCCATAGGGCTATAGACCATATGCTCAATTGTTCAGACCACTAGCATCTCTATGGACCTTTCTTATACATGTCCAATCCATCTTAAATGTGACACCAACTTTTCCCGTATGCAATCATATGAATCGTTTATTTTCTTGTATGAATGCACATCCACATCAGTTCAACTTTGTATACCATATGGTTTAAAATCTTCTTGCTTTGATATTATCCCTAATAAGATAGGGGGTTTTATAAGTTAAAAAACTACGATGCTACAGAACCACCATTAGGACTTGCAACTTAACAGTGAGATGCATATATTTAAGTCATTTGGGTGATACGCTGACCGAAGCTGCTATAGATCGGATTGACTGAAACAATGCTTTGCTTCCATAAGGATCACTAAAATACAATCAACTTGGTGTTAGCTTGGGTCATTTTTCACTTAAATAGCTTCCATTTATAAGCCACAACCCCTTAATTAACACTTAACAGTTGCTTTAACAACTAACACATCACTGGCTCCTTTTAACAATGATGCCCAATACCCATGATAGGATACTTCAACCAAAAGCAGTATCTCTGTCTGTAAATTATGTCTTAGCTCACCTAATAGTTGCTAAAGATTAAAAAACCTGTACTGCTTGCCCGCCAATTACCAGAAGTAGCAGGGGAGGGATAGCGAGGGAACAGACTGAAATCTCTATGTTATGACCAGAATAATCGTCTGGTAAGATCTCCCATACTTTATCCTACACCATTTCAGAGTACTTTGTTGAAAATTGAAAAATATAACTTCAATGCCAATTACATGCCACAGTAAGTGAATTTGATAGTTATCATAGAGTGAAATCTATACCTCACAGCTAGAGTCAAACGTTTGCCCAATTTTTTCCCTTTTTATAATTCATTTTAATGAACGTAAATTAGAAACTTGAAATATTAGCAAAGTTCAACAGAAAATTTCAGTGAAGACACGAGATTTCCCAAGCATCCCTGTTAAATAAAAATGGGAATTTTAAAACTTGCCTGAGTATGCAGCTACAAGGCCTTTAAGCTCCTGACTCCAGTCAAAACCACGAATTGCCTCATGCACTCCCCCATAGTCACGAGTCCATAGCTTCTGCCCAATTTTCCAAGCTGCAACTACCTCTGGCTTGTTTTCTTTGATCGAGGAAGGTATTGATTTCCAAAGAAACCGTGCACTGTTACTGCAATATCAGCACAGCAATTGTGATCAACCCAAGAACAATATCACCCCAAAAGGGCCAAGAACTCCCCCGCTGCAATTAGAAAAATATAATAATTCAAGACAAGAACTAGCAGGCGCCTGATATGAATAATCGCAATATCAGCATATCAAGGAGCACTCACTGCAAAGTTCTAACCCTACAAGACTAAAAAGAATGCAGAATGCCTTACTTATACAACTGTCCAGAATTACACAAGACCTAAGGCTCTACACCCGAGCACTCAGTTTAAAAGCCATGAAAGATACGCAGATGAGTAGCGGAATTTGTAAAGCATATGTCTTCATGCATTCTATCTTCCTATAGGACACATTTCAGAGCCAGCAAAGCCTCTCGGTTTCGGAGTTCATAGTTCACCCAAAAACTCAATAAATTAAAAAAAAAAAAAGTTATATCATTTAAAGGAATTGCATTGAAGAAAGCGAAAAGAACTAGGTGAAGGAACCCAGATGTCACTCTCATTTCAAAATTAACATTCGAAAAGCAAAGACAAAAGTTGCAAGGAGAAGCAACAAGAAGAGAATGAGATTACATGTCATCAACATAAATGTGACCCAGGAGATGAATCGCATAAGGCCATTCATCCTGATAAGAAACGCCTTCTGCTGCAACCTGCTCAACACAAAAGGCCAAAAAAAAAAAAGGATGAATACTCCGCATTAGGATTAAATTAAGCGATGCAATCGAAATAAGTGGAAAAATAATTAATCACCTGGAGCATGAGGTTGTCGCAGATATCGGCAATCTTATCGTACGAATGGGAAGCCAAAGCCGCCGATATGGTAGAGGAATACATAGGAGCAACTCGGCTAGATTCTCAACTCAGTGAGTTACAGTTACTAGTCTGACTCGCTGAGTCGCCGGAGAGAAGGATCACAACCACCTCTGGGTCGTCGTGATTGCCCTTGGGCAAGTGAAGCGAGTGGGAAAAACGGTGCTCTGCTTGGGGTTGCCGGCAGAGGCTATGGAGAGTAACTCGGTAATTTCCGCGACGGCACATCCAGATTTTTGGCTGGCAATTTATAATCACGTGATTAATTTGTTTTAAGTTTGTATTTTACAAGACTGCATAAAAGAGTTTTATTTTTATCATTTAAAATTTAATACGGCTCTCTCTACATATTTATTAATATAAAAATAGATTTTATATTTAGAATGAAAGCGAGTACATATGACCTAATTTATAATTTCATACTGTTTAAAATCTAATTTTGGATGTATATAATCCTGTTGTATGCAAATAAATCCTTAAATTTTAAATCAATTACAGCAAATAATACAGAAAACTAGTAGCCAGTTTTGGTTCGATTCCACAAGAGCCAAGACTCGGATACTTAATTAGGCTTGTGTAAAGAGGATTACATTTTGTGAACTTAATTACTTTAAGTGATGTGATAGGGATTATGTCAGAAATGAAAAATGGCAGACACACATCTCTTGTAATTGAGGGGGGAAAACATTGTTGCCATTATAATTTTTGTTAACACATCTCTTGTAATTGGCCAACGTATCCTTAACGAAAGGCATATAAAACAGCAATTACCGATGCTTTTTGACAATCTCTCTCGGTGTGTCCTGCATCTACTCGTCACTCTGGGGAATATGAGCTTCTCCTTTACTGAAGTTTCTTCTTCTTCACTGTTGTTCATTCTTTTAATTCAGTATATTTAGTCAACTAATAATTAAATTTAACCTAAATGGTTAGGGTGACATTATTATGATTTCAAAACTTTTAGAGCATATTGAACTTAAAAAAACTTTTGCATACCAAACACTTCTGAGTAAAAACTTTTAAGATAAATTTAAACCTTAACAAAAATGACAGGGTCACTAGTTCAACATATTTGATTAACTAACAGTCAAATTTAACCTAGATAGCAATATAATGGATAAAATTACTATGATTTGGAAACTTATAGGGCCATATTGAACTAAAAATTTTCAAATACCTAACACTTCTAAATAAAAATTTTTTAGACAAATTTGCACATCAACCTTTTGTCTTTATATGTATCACAGAGAAATTCCCCCCCCCCCTCAAAACTTGCTTATTTTAAAGGGAAAATTAGGGATAAATCCCCACTTAGCAACTTATTTTTTAAAATGAAATCTAGACTTTTGTAAAAGGGTTGAGGTCCTTTTAAAGAATTAAAAACACAGTTGAAAATACAAAATACCCTCAATGAAAAGCCTAAAATTGAAAATTGAAAACGC
>NW_021634079.1:0-37492 GCF_004799145.2 Neltuma alba | reverse complement strand
TTTAAAAAAAATAACAAAATACATATCCTATAGGCTCTCACACTCTCCATTTTTTCTCCAAAAGCAAAAAAATTTTGCTTTTTCCAAAATCATGGTTTTGATTTTTGAGTGGTGTTTGGCTGATTTATTCCCCCAACCATGATTTGGAGTGTCATCCAAATTATGCTAAGCCGATCATCTCCCGCGTTTGAGGTTGGGGGAGGGGAATGGAGCCAACTTTTTTGGGCCGACAGTATGCGTAGCCGTGTGCCCACTTGCACACCATTTTGTTCACAAAAAAAAAAAAAGTGATCGACATGCATTGGATAAGAACTGGAATGTTTTTCTTGTCTCTAGCGAAGATGAGTCTCGTGTTCATTTGATTGATTTGGTTGAATTATAACACATTAATTAGCTTTTCTACTCTCGATCACCCACTCCCTCCTAATCCAGCGGCAGGGGATGATGAAAGGAGTTCATCTTCGGCTGCTCCGTCCTTTATCTAATGAGTTGGGAAGGAGGAGAAAAACATGAAAACAAGGAAGAGAGCAAATTGGACAACGTGCATAGTTTTGGGTTTCAAATGCCTGCGCAAGCTTTCAACCCCAAAATAGGAGGAGGGGACGAAAATTGAGCAATAAGTAAGGAATCAACGTCACATCTTAATACTATGCTCGATCGAGTTTCTAAATCTTTTCTTTTAATTTATTATATATTATTTATTACACCCAACTTTATTTAATATAACCCTTCTCATATGATGTTTGACAATTGAAGTACTTTTAAAAAGTTTCTTCACACAAATCTAGATAAAACTCTTTTTGCATATTTATTTCATGTATTGTACAATTATTTTTAAAATTATGATTTGGTTTCTATCTAAATACCCTAATCCAACTCATATATATGGAGTAAACTTTGGCATAATTTTGGTCCTGGTACTTATAAGGACAATAGTTTCTCATGCCACCAAAAGAATGCTTCTTTTTTTTTTTAAATGAAAAGTAGGATAACATTACTCAATTATGTTGAGAAAAGTAAAGAATGGGTGTCAAATAAAATCCATACCGGATGGGTGAAAAAAGATCAGGTGCATATATGAACTCAAGCTCTCATGGAAGAGTAAATGGGCCAAGAAGGAGGTGGGTAACAGGCTACCGAAAAGGAAATACAATTGAAAACTAGGGATTTTCTCCTTCTTGCGAGTGAATTAGATGTGGTAACAGGTTTTTTTTTCAAAAATCAGTTTTAAATATTTTACAAAATTATCATTTAAAGCTCTTACCTAAAAAACCTTATTTTTTGGGTTCTTAAAGTTGAAAACGTTGCCGTTTTAATTTTGTGGCCTACTGGACGCGTCCTGTGAAGCTCACTTGCTGTCAGATGTTGGGTGTGACAACATTCGAGATGTTCTGCCTCCAACAAAAATGAGCATGGTTTTTGTCATGTCTGTTCAGCAGCATCGACGGGCGTGTTTTCTGGTTTTTGTGTCTATTCGCGTCTATAAAAAGGCATGAGGAGCGTGATGTGCACTACACTATTATCTCCCTCCTTCTCTTGTGCTCTTGCCCTCTTGTGTTACTTTCCTTATGCTATTTTATCACTTTGCTTTCCTGCTATTTTATCACTTTGCTTTCCTGCAAGAATTGATTTGTTTAATCCTCAGGAGTACCGCTTCTTGAGTTGTAGAGGAGTTGTGGAATACTCCTCCAATCCTTAATATAAGACCCATTTAACTAATTCGATTATATTAAGAAAGTTAGGTAAATTAGTTAATTATAAGAAAAGTGACATATTTTTCCTAAAACACCATAATCATCTTTCTTAATAGTCACTCTTCCCCTTCTACTTAATTATAGTTGAGGGAATATCTATAGGGGTAATTTAGAAAAAAAAACTGATAAATATGATAAATGAGTCTTATATTTAGGACCAGAACCAACTCAAGAATTGGGTCATATATTAAGGACTAGAGGAGTATCTTTTAAGGACAGTATCCTTGTGAGTTGAACGTGACTCGAACCATTGAATTTCTGTGCTACCGCCAACAAATTGATATCAAATATCCCTCATCGCATCTTCTGTCTCTAGACACAGATGTGGAGGTTGATTAATGATACAAAAAAGTTGCTATTAGCGGTATGAGATAATTTAGCAAGGAAATCGGCATGTAGTATGGTTGCCCTCCCCATGAACATATATAAAAGGATACTTCTAGTGCTTACAAACAATCTAAATAGATTAATCTTTACCAGAGTAAAAAGAAAACATATATAACATCTCTAAATATCTACGAGTATTGTTGAACAAGGAGACTATATTCATTTGTATCCCTACAGCTTTTTAGTATTGCCAGTCATAATCCATAAAACTATAAAAACGGTCGTTTTAATCCGATACCCAAGTATATATTCATATCTAACATTTGAAATTACGTACTCATCATCCAGTGGATGGTCTTATAAGGGATCATATCACAAGATTTGAACTTTAAAAACTTCAGTTTGCTTTCGTCAAAAGCCAACAAAATTTAGAGAAATTTATCGAAGAAAAGCGTTTAGTTTCTATTCGTGGTCCCTGATGCAAACCCCTCCTCCCCCCAAAGTAATAATAATGAAGAGACTTCCAATGCCTCGTTTGGTTGAAAGCAATGGCCACTAGTTGTACAAGTTGGAACATATAAAATAAGAATACTCTCTACGCCTCATATGGTTGATTTCTTTGAACTTTGATTCCCAGTCTCTCATGAAAATTATTCCTACATTTTCAGGAATGATTATTCTATTGATTTAGAAGACTAATTATGGAATGGTTACATACTTACGTATGATTCCGTGAATGTTTTTTAATAACATAGTTTATCCTCTTTATCACTTGCTTTGTTAATTGATTGAATTAAGTACATCGGTCATTTTTTAATGAATATAATTCTTTTTCTGTTTTTGGAATTCATTATACAACCATACCGCTGAATAAACAAGAAAAATGTTAGAAAAATTATTTTCGGATTTTTGTGATTAAATATTTTAAACATTTTCTTCTATTTGTGGTAATTAATTGAAAATTATTTAATTGAAGCTATGAAAAATATTTATCCAGTTATTAAGGAAATAATTACATCAAGTTATTGGTTAATGTGGTAGACAGCCTTACCTCATAGATAATATAATTTTGAATCCCTAATTTCGCATGGAAAACAAAATGATTATAAATACTTTAATGTATTTTTTTTTTGTCAAAATACTTTAATGTATATTAGGGATATTCATATTATTATCCGATTAAACATAAATGCCTAATTTTTTTCCATAACATAGCAGACATACTTATCTCATTCTTTCAAACGTTCAAAACTACTCACCGTCCTTCGAATCTCATCCTCATTTATAGACAGATATTTTCTCAATCAAAAGGCCAAAGTTTCTACTATACATAAAGGAAAGGAAAATTTCTAAAACAAATACCTCTAAAATTTTAAAATCCTAAATTAAGAATGACTACAAAAATGTGTTATTATATTTATTTTTCAAATATTGTCAATTGTTATTAAAGTGTAGTGAACAAAACGGATTTAAAATTTTAAAACTCAAAGATTTTTTTTTTGGATTCTTCCTAAAGGAAATCATTAGAATCTAGCGGGGATTAAAAACTAAAGTACTCTACATACTCTACTATTTGTTTATATAACAAGCCTAAGTATACACTAGAATGAGCTTTAGACTGTCTTTTCAAATTTCAATATTGTATATCTGGGCTGCTACAAATTCTCCTACGTCATTTTACAACCGGGGGATCTCTCTCTTTAATTTTTGCGAAGGGTTGTGCATGTGAAAATATAAATAGAATGCAAGAAAATTCGCAGCAAAAATTATACCAATTTTGACAACACGTAATTTATACACTCTTATCATAATTTCAATTTCACTACCTGATGATATGGTTGATTCAATTGAAAGGAATTTGATTTTCTTATAACTCATTGATATCTTAAAGTATATATATTTTGGAAACAAAGGAAGATCAAATGTATATGTGTGTGTATGTATGTATGTATATACATATACATATATGAAGGAAGAAATTAAAGCTAGAACTAGCAAGTGTCAGCGTGTATAAGTGGATAACATCAAAGGGGCTGATGTGGAGAAATTATATCCTGAAATAGATGAATGACTTGATTTTAATTTCATTTGACTTATTGAGATTGCCCACCAAGCTCAGTTAATTTCGTTTTAATTCATTGAGTTATATAAGCTAAACTTAATGTGATCAGATGTGTACGTAACTGAGTATAGTATAACTTACTTTAACGTACTAAAATACAATTTATAGTATGTTGATAACTCTATACTTTTCCAGTCCTGAATGAAATAGATATTAGTTTAAGTTATAAATATAAAATCTTGATTCATTCTATTTTTATATTTATCATTTTTTGTCAAGTTAATTTATCTAATTGAACTAATTATTGAACTTTATTATTCTACTCAAATTAGTTAAACAGGTTTTACATTAAGATTTGAAAAAATATACCAATCATATATTCATAACTGGTAATTAATATTTCATCATGGGATGAAATTAAATAAACATTTTGTGAAATGGCATAAAGCCCATATATACTACTTTTGAAATGAAGGGGAAAAGAAGGCGCAGTTGCCCATTTACTACTGAGTTGTATAATTCAATTTGCACAGAAATATCTTACGTAAATATGAATTATTTATTCTCATATACATATATGGCCCCCATTTTTCGTTGTCTATAAATTTTTCCATTGACTTTATGCAAGAAAATAATTTTAGTAGTTTTCAGCATGTTGTTTTCATCTAGGGTTTTCCATTCTCGCTTGCTTGGAAATTAGAATACAACAACACAGATGGCACATTGAAAGAGAAACAAAACAACGAAGAAAACTACGATTTAAAATATCAACTGTAGCAAAATATTTATATAATTCTTGTAGCTTTCACACTTTTGTATGTATGTAATTATGCCAGTTTTATTAATCTGCACTCCGGACGAGACAAGATAACATTAACAAAGAAAGACGGTCAGAATCCAAAGGATAAAACAAAATCAGAGGTGCCACATCATCTAATATACTGTAAAAACAAGAAAATTACACCTGAAGGATTTGACTTTAAAATATATTTAATTACGAATTTTGACCATATCATTATTATTAATGAATTCTAATTTTACAAATTTTTACTGACATCAAAAACTTTATCTGTTAAAAATAATTATAATTTTTTTAGAACGTTAGTATTCAAACATTTTAAGACCCTATTGTGATATTTTAATCTCTTAATTAAACCATTTCCTTACTAAAAGGGGAAGAGGGAAAAACAAAGAAAAAGAGAAGTGAAGATCAAAATTTGGTTTGATATGCCCAAATATACACGCAGGTGACTAACGATAACCCCTGATCTGGGGTTTTCTTTGCACTAATGTTAAGGTTTGAAAATAAAAGAAATAGGTTTGAACTGCGTCATTAAACAAAGCCAGAAAATACAAGAGTTGTTGAAACGACAAAGGAGAACCCCATACGACTTGTCGCCTTCCCTTTCGTAGTTACCAAAGTCTTCCTTTTTTTTTTCCCTTAAAAAAATAAAAGTAATAATAATAATGAATTTCAGTGTGAAAAGTATCTGTGAGAAGCCTAAGAGCGCACGCAACGCAAGCTGTCACCGTGCCGTTCATAGCTCACTCGGTTTGTTCTCAACCTAACCTCTTTCTCTAATTCCAAAATTCTACGTCATGCAAGTAAGCCACGTGGGGTAGGATACTCTGGTCAACGTATATCCCAGTCAACTTTAGGCCCTTTTTCTTCTTCCTTCTTCTTCTCTCTCTCTCTGTCTCTCTTTCAAAGGTCTAGGTCACCCCTTGTGGTGCCATTAATTATGTCCCTTTGTTAAGGGGTCCATCCCCAATAATTCAAATCAAGTGTTAAAAAATAATGGTAAGCTCTATTTAAAAAATTCCATTAGTCTGCATCATTTACGTTGAGATTACATCCCTAGCCCTTCATTTTGCTATTTCAGGTTAATTTCTTTTGATCAATTGATCCAACGGTGAGGGAGAGTCAATGGAAAAAAGAAGTATATATTAAAAAAAAAAATGAATAGCGTAATGCATGTGTTTGTCTTTAATTGACTCGGTTTTCTTTTTCTGAATTTATCTGCGTCTATGATTTTTGAAATTTCCACATATTACCTGCATTTGTTGACTAAACCAGGTAGCCAACATGAAGAAATACGTCATGACGAATAAGAAGAAAAGTATAATTACAATTTGTCTCTTGTAGAGACTTCAAAAATTAACACAAAAGCATATTTATGATTTGTAATTAATTATTTTTATCAATAGACTGATTTATACTACATTCGTCTTACTAAAAACTTGTTTGATTTTTATTTTGGTTCTAAATATAATACAATAATCCACTTTATCTCTCGTATTTATTCATATCTTTCATAGTAGTCCTTATAATAATGGTAGTTCTAATTAATATACTCGATTAGCAATGATGTTTTAAAAAAGACAATACTTATTTATTACCAATAACTAATATAATTAATTTTTTTAATCTACTCAAATTAATCAACTAATTTTTATATTAAGTATAGTTGGTAGAACTTGGAACTTAACAAAAACAGCCCCATGAATACTAAACAATTAATTATTGGTATTGCTGCCAATAAGATTACCGACAATAATAGCTCCAAAAGACGGAGGCACGTAGATAATTTGAAAACAAGATGCCGAAAATCTGATGAGAAATACATAGACGACAGCGAAAATGATGTTTAAAGCAAGAGATTTATCAAAGAATAACAATAAAAAATGAACCAAGCTGTCATAAAATTATTTGTCCAGGTGAACTAGTAGATGCATCATAATTATAATCTGCGTACATCAATATAATATTCATACAGATAATTGTTCAAGTTTTTAGAAGTTGTGCTTTCAAACTGAATTAGCTTCTCAGAACACACGGCAACAAGAAATAGACATCTCAGAGAAAAGCAAATTAGCCTGAGATGACAAGATAGTAAACCACGTTCTAAATCTGCGGTTTTATTAAAAAAAGCTCTTGGATTATATTATGAGTTTCATTTTCGCAAAGCTTTTGGAAAAGTTATCTCTCTCTGCCTTTTGTTTTCTTGGTTTCCTTCGTTTTCTTTGGGCGCCGCAAGTATGAACGCAGAGAACATCTCTGATCTCGACCCTCATGCATGAACTGCGAGAACTTAACTCGGACACTGTTTGAAATTTCATCTCTCATGGTCTTAAACCAAATAATTAAGCAAAGTAGGAAAAAAGCAAATCCAACTACCTCGATTTGATGAAACGTGTTTCTAGGTTCCATAAAAACCACAGAAATTAAAATTACTCTAACAAATATATATTATGGGCTTCAACCAATTAGGAAGCTTCAAATACCACAAAACAGGGTAAGAGGAGCAGGAAGAATCTTCGCTAGCTTTAGATAAAATCACTGTTCGAACTGATCCAAAATGTTTCTACTGTGCAAAAAGAACTGTGGCAATTCATTCGCCGGCGGATCCAATTTAATATTAAGTCACGCGCAATAGAATGGATCCCGTGAATACGGTTTCCTCTCTGATATGATTTGAGACTTTCGAGTATTCTTTTGAACCCATCAGATTTGAATTCCCGATCTTTCTCAAGAATTATCGTCCTCTTTTTGCACTTAAATCAACCGTTGTTGCTGAAACTTTAATTTGTGAAGCTTTTCTTCAGTTTTAATCAAAACTGAATATATTTGAGTGATGGATCACCGGCAGAAACTAAATTTTCTTCTCTCAACAGCCTGTCACCATGGCAGGAAGGTTGTTGATGACCATAAATGCGAATTAATAATGTTGTTACACCCTCCAATCTCTTCTGATATATTTTCAAGTCCCATGTTGTACAAGCTATAAGGTCTGTAATGATTTCATTAAAAATAACACTAATTTCATCCCTAATGTTAAGAGCTAGTTAACTAATTTACAGAAATTTAAAAAATTAATTAAATTAGTTATTTATAATAAATATGTGTTACTTTTTTTAAAATACCCTTGTTAGTTATATGTATTAGCTAGACATATCATTCTATATGTGACTACTACAAAAACTATCTTAAAAAAATAAATATTAAATATAAAAAAAAAATGAATTAAGATCATATATTTAAGACCAAAATAAACATCAAATTAACTCTTATATTAAAAATAAGAAGTAATACATATGATAATTATCAGTGTCATATACTATAACGTAAGGAAGGTGGAAATTATAATTTGATGAAAAGGGGAAAAGGAAACTGGCTCGTGATAACGCAGGCTAGGTAGGGTAATACTATTCTCACTGAAAGTTTGACGTGCGGTATTAAAAAAGGAGAACTATAGTCAAAGTTAAGCCGACGTTGGCTTTTACTGTAATGGGCCATGTTCAGTTAATGAAGTATTCGGTTCAAAGAAAGCCTCCTCCGATTCATAGTCAAGGTAAAGAAAGGGAAGCTCCAATGAATGAATGAATTGAAACGTTATATGGGTTTTTTTCCCTTTCTTTATTGGTTAAGCCATACCAAGGAATGCCTTTTTCCTCTCAAATCTGGTGCCGTTTTTTATTTTTTTCAAAAGAAGCTTGGAAAGGCAACGCTAAAGAGACCAAAAGCCAACGTAGAACGTCGCAAGAAATTGAATTTTGCTTCCTCATCAATTGCATGGAAACGTGCTAAAAAGTAGTATGTACAGGGGGATTATTAGCATCTCTCCTTTGTTTATACTTTTTTACTTCTTTGATTATTCTCTCTTTTCTCTTGTGTAGGCCATTATCATTATATGCTTTTCCTTATATTTCCTCGTCCTGCTCTGTCACCTTTTGACTATGGTTGGACCGAAATACACGAGGGCCTTTTCCACACCCATTTTACATCATGATGTTGTGTTTTCCTTTTATGTATGTTCACACGTATGCACGCTCATCAAATTAAATAATAATGAAATTAAAAAGTGTGCCCAGTGATAGAGTAAAAGCAAAACAGAAGAAATAACTTTGTTTAAATTTTAGATTAGCTGGCGAAGTTTACTCCCTCGGAGGTTTAGTGTGGGGATAATAATTTTAACTTTATAGGGAATTAATTATTTTCTGTTCATAGTCTCAAATACATCACATCCTGAATAGTACTATTGTAATCTATCACTCCTTCGTTTGTCAAAATGATGACAACGGATCCTTAATTATTTTTTGGTTTATGGTCTATCATAGGTCTGTTAAGTTGTTTCTATCAGTGAGAGTGGTTATGAGTCACTACCATTTATTAACTTGTTTGATTCCCTGATCAACACCTGGCTTTGCAACATTATGCAAAGCCAAAAAAAGGTCACATTATAGTCACAAGCTCATTAAAAATTTGGATGCCGACCTATAAATTTGAAAAGTTAGAACAGAATAGAAGTAAATATCTAGTTTCTGTACGTAGCTGTTTACATCTATATAGATTAACCCAAAAAAAAAAAAAAAAAAAGAAAGCAATGTCATGCACTAAAAATTTGAAAAGAATAAGAGTAAAATTGAAATCGATATATGTAAGTATATGTTCGGCATTTTTGCATATGGTACTAGATAATATTATGATTTTATCACAAGTCATGGACAAAAGAGTAGTTTTTAATATTATGCGCCAGTGTATATATGCATAAAATAGAAAATGATAATGGCACAGTATAGTCAGACAAGGGATACGATCCAACCATATCAAACATAAACAAATTAAACTGTAATTTGCACAATAATGTGTGTGTGTGTGTATTTTGTTGAAATGTCACTATACACATAGTCAAATGATTTGCACATGGAAGAAGTTAAATTAAGTGAAATTGATCGAATGAAGAAGTCACTTAAAGTCTATGAAATCGTGAAAAACTTCGTTTGTTGCTCCGTGTAATGTGAAGAATGAACTTGGACAGTTCAATTCATCAATGATTGCGGCAAGTTTTCTATGTTTTTGGTGTGATTCGCACTCATCAAATTCAAAACAATAAACAATGGGCTACCCTATTACTTGACAAATTAGTATGAATTAGCAAACATCTCTGGAAAGCTTGGTGCGTCGTTGAGAAGGCACCCACCTACCTATCTAAAACAATTTATTTATTTTTCAAAAAAAAGCTAAAAATTGATATTTAATGCAATATAAAAAGATTTGGATGTGAATAATTAAAAAGGAGAATTTCACACAAATAAGTTTAAAATTACTAAATATTAAATCATGTTTGGTAACAACACCTTAATAAGTTTGATAATATTAAATTTGCAAATAACAACACGTTATTATAAAAATTTATTATTTCAAAATTTTTTTTAAGGGGATTGAATTCTCCCCTTTTTTTTTGGGGGTGAAAACGGTTCTCCCTAATTAAAATAATTTTTAAAAAAACGAATAGGAGGTGGGGAAGGAAGGAAAAGGAAGGAGAGAAGAAGCGGGGGTGGGACCCAGGAGTAAAGAGTCAACAAGGTTCCCGGGAACGCAGATCCGAGGGGTGGGTGGGCCCATCCACACTCTCCCTTTACTTGCCCGCCCGCTCTTTCCTCCCCCGTTTTTCTCTCTTTTAATTTCAACTTTATTTATTATTTATTTATTATATACTCCTCCGATCCTAATGTAAGACCCTTATACACACTAGTATAAGAGTCTTATATTTAGGACCGGAGGAGTATTAATAATCACTCTCAACCATTTTTTTGAGGATGTTATAAAATAATACCGTGGTACCCATGTATGACTCCCACGTATTATTATTTCATTCAATACATTTTCATTTTTCTATTTTTTAGCTGTAAAGTGTAACTTAATTCACGCTGAATTTCATCCCACTAATTAATTTTCTAATGGTTTAATCACAAATAATTGATGAATATTATTCTTTGAGATACAAGGAGTATGCTCTGAATCTGATGACAGTAAAGCCTTATATTTTCTGGGACATTAAAGATAGAGGAGTCGAAAGTCCTACGACTCACATGGGTTGGATGATGACAATTAAATTTTATAATACCTCTAATCCTAATTATAAAATTTCGTTTCTATAAATAAGGTTGGATGATGACAATTAAATTTTATAGATATTGTTAATTAAGTAATTGAAATTTTACAAATAGTTGTTGTGACTAATTTATTGATTATCACGTTGATTTGATATATGATCGAAATTTTTTTTTGGGGGGGGGGGTTATATACTCCTATGACTCTAACCTTTAAAATTACATGACCAGTTGATCAAAATAATTGAGTACCATATTCAATTGAAGTCTTCTAAAAAATCTTCTTGAACCGGGCTCTTCCTTTTTCTTCTTTCTTTTGGCATGCTTAGACATAATTTATGTTGAACTGTATTATTGATGATTATCAAGGGTATGATTTTCTACACAAAGCATAAACAAATGTGAGTTTTTAAATGGTGTTTTGTGTAACGCGTAAATCTCACCACAACTTGATGCTGTGCAATAATGCAAGTGAATATGTCAAAACATATTATGCTTATTAGCTTGATGATGTTACGTAATAGGAATACTTAATTAATTAAACCTGTCAATAGGAAAAATAGAATTTTAAATTTTGAAATTTAAACTATGCAATTTTAAGAATGGGGAGGATGAAGTTAAAATTTAGAAGAGTAGTAGGAGAAATGGGAAAGGGAAGCAGGCCCGCTGGTTGGTCAAAGTAGTTGACTTTGATTGATTTTGGTCACGTGGAAGGCGCCGCACTATTCGGGGCGGTGGCCCTTTCTCTTCATTTGCTTTTTTAGAAGCAGTCAAACTCTTTTCCTCACGAAACCTCCTTCCTCTTCCCCTTCTTTTCAACACCTGACGCACTCTCTGACGTTTCCTCTCCTTTTATAAACCCTCCTTCGTTCCTTTCTTGAAGACTTCTCACTTCATTCACCTCCCACGCTTTCTTCTCCGCGTAGTCGTCTTCCTTCTTCTTCTCTCTTCTTTTATGGACAAAGCATGGGGTCTTGCTCTTGATTCTTCTCCCGCCGCCGCTGCTTTCTCCCCCCACACCATGCTTCCCTCTTTAGGCTTCCCCGTTAATCTCACTCGCCCCTCCGCCGCCGACTCCCGCCTCCCCCCCGGCGAGCTCGACTTCTTCTCCGATCGCAACAACCCTCCTCCTCCTCCTCCCCCTCTCAAACCCGTCAAGAACGAGAATCCTCCCCCCGAATCACCCCCTTCCCATGTCAACGTATGCGCCCTCCTCATCTGTCATCACTTAATCTGGATTAAAACATCTTTTTTTCTGATTTCTTGACTATACATATGGTTATGATGCTGATTCCGTTCTTTAATTTTGTTTTTTTTAATATAGACTGGCTTGCAACTCCTTACTGCTCATACTGGCAGCGATCAGTCTACGGTGGACGATGGAGTTTCATCTGATGCCGAAATCAAGCGAGCCAAGAGTTCAACCGAGGTACGCTTATATATGGTCTTCGTTAATTGTTTAATACAAGAAAAGATCTATATCATATATATCCCGATCTTAGTTAGTTCCTGTTTATGATAATTTTAGGTGCTATCCTTGTTAATTCATAGATATTTATCTAACGCTGGTAAAAATTTTGATGTATAATTGATTTCTGCGTGTCGAGAAATAACTTTTACTGCAAATTTTGATTACCGCCCGACTGTCTGAAACTGAGAATTACGGGTGTATGTTTCAGTTGGCGCAACTGCAAGAGGAGCTTCAACGTATGAATGCTGAAAACGTGAAACTGCGGGACATGTTGAGTCACGTGAGCAGTAATTACGCGGCTCTGCAGATGCATCTTGTCACTTTAATGCAGCAGCAGCAGCAACAGATTCAACGTACGCAGAGCACAGGAAATGAGGTAATTAAGAATACAGTGGAAACACAAGATTATGTTATGGCCAATTTTTATGTATGAATGTTTCGAATCTCGTATGCTTACCTAATTTGGGTTGACTTAGGTTGTTCAATCAAAACCTGATGACAAAAGAGAAATTGCACCGATGCCGCTTCTGGAATTGCGGCCTAGAAGTGGAACAGCTGAAGTAGATAACGAGATATCCCATTCAACTTCTGATGAAAGAACAAGGTCCACCACCCCTCCTGTTAACAACAACAGTGGTAAGAATGAGAGGGAAGAGAGCCCAGACTCAGATGTTCATCCCCAAGGCTGGGGCAGTGGTCCTAACAAACTTCAGAAGCTGAACCCCTCCCCAAATTCCACCGACCCATCAACCAGTACCGCCGCAGAAGCCACTATGAGGAAAGCTCGCGTCTCAGTTCGTGCCAGATCAGAGGCACCCATGGTATGTCTAGTATTAATTTATCAAGAACTAAATTGTCTATATCTGCTAATTAAAAGACACATCAGAATTTCATGGTAATAACTGAGACTGATCTCTGTTTGACTCTTACAGATCAGTGACGGGTGTCAGTGGCGAAAATACGGACAGAAAATGGCAAAGGGAAACCCTTGCCCTCGTGCTTACTATAGATGCACCATGGCGGTCGGTTGCCCAGTTCGCAAACAAGTAAGCCTTTTCATCTTTTTGTGTTATATAGTTATATACTATATAACCAATAGTATCAATATTTGTAGTAGTGGAAGGCTGACGAGGTTATGCGCTCTTTCGAATTGTTAAGGTACAACGTTGCGCGGAGGACAGGACGATTTTGATAACTACCTATGAAGGAAGTCATAACCATCCGCTGCCGCCGGCGGCGATGGCGATGGCATCAACGACGACTGCAGCTGCTAGCATGTTGTTGTCGGGTTCGATGTCGAGTGCAGACGGAATAATGCATCCGAACTTACTGGCCAGGGCTATTCTTCCATGTTCGTCTAGCATGGCTACGCTTTCGGCTTCGGCTCCGTTTCCCACTATAACATTGGACCTCACTCACAATTCAAACAGCAACATTAACAACCCTATGCAATTCCAGAGACCTCCATTTCAGGTACCTAATTTCCAAGGGCAGCCTCAGGTTCAACCAACGGCGTCAGGTCAACATCACTTGGCTCAGGCATTTTCGCAAGCACTTTACAATCAGTCCAAGTTCTCTGGCCTTCACTTGTCCCAGGATATGGGTTCGTCGTCTTCATCTTCTTCCCAATTAGCCCACCAACCTCCCAGGCCGGTGCAGCCAAGCCAACCGCCGCAGCCATCATTGGCAGACACGGTGAACGCGGCTACCGCGGCCATCACGGCCGACCCAAACTTCACAGCGGCGCTCGCGGCCGCCATCTCCTCCATCATTAATGGCGGCGGCGTGCCCTCGAGCAGCAACAACAACAATAGCAGCGGCAATCCCAACATCACATGTGGTACCACAATCAGCAGTTTCTCAGGGAATCCGTAAAAGCTTTGTCTTTTTCGTTTCTCGTAAATTTGTTTCTTCTTTCATACTTTTGGGGAGGGGGGAGAACGAAATGAAAAATGTTCATATGTTTTTTTTCTTCTTTAAATTTTTCTCCGTGTCTAGCGAGGGAGGAAGATTTAGATCACGAGGGAAGTCTCATTCTTTCTTTGTTATTTCATCGTTATTTGAATAACTTGGGATTAGGATTATGCGAGTAAATAGACAGGAAGAAAAGAACACACAGTACCTACTACCGATGTATCTCTGTATCTTGTACCTTAAATTTTAGCAAATTTTTAAAATATGAGTACCGTCCATTATACTCCACTTGTACCAGATTTTTATTCACGCAATAGACTCAAAGTCATATTCTGAAATCGCCGTCTGAAAACTGACAAGGAAATTAGTAGAGAATATCTCTTGAGCCGGGGCATCTGGATCAATCGAACTTATCTATATGGTTCTGGGGAAATTTCACAATCTGGGGAACTCGAAAGCAACGTAGACGACCGAGTTTTCCGAGGAGGACAAAAGAAGCGTCAAGAAAGAGGCAAGGAACAGTGTATGCTGAGAAAGAATAATGGGGGGATTAGTGTGATTGGTCAAGAAATACGGCCATTGCAAAATTTCAAAAATGACAGGTAAGAGAAAGAAATGGGGGGAAGCTTCGGGGGCAAGTACGTGGACTGGACGTGGGCACTCGGTTTGCGTGGAAGTAATAAAGAAAAAGAAACGGAGTAATGATAGGGTCAATGAAGTGAGAGAGAGAGAGACAGGGAGAGAGAGAGTTTCATTGGATTGGAGCAAGCTGGATTGGATTTTTGACTTACTTTTACTTTTCCACGAGACTCACGTTAGGGCCCACCTCGGTGCCATTCAACCAATCATGTGTGAGAGATGGCGAGGTGTCCAGTCCAGCACGTCACTTCTGTGTATGTCTGAGCTGGTCGCACCGTACCTTATCCACCGTACCCCCCGGTCTTCTTCCTCGTCTTCCACCTTTGACTTGTTCTTTCTCTCTCCCTCTCCCCCCCTTAATAATAATAATAACAGACTCACACTTGATCTTAATTTTATGCATAATCACTTGTTAGTATTAATATAATCATGTCAAATATTAAGTGCCATCGAAAATAATACTACTTCGCTTCGTTTTCAAACAATATAGTAATTCATTTTTGAAATTTCATTCCATGTTAGAATATGAGAGCTTTTTAAATATCCAGCTGATCAATAGTCGATATTGTACCACATAGGGCAATTTAAGGTCAGAGGCCTCAAACTGAGGGATTACTCCCCCATGCATATGAATGACCTCGTTACACTCTTGACTTTTTTCTTTCTAAAAGGCACTACTGAATTCGATCACCAAAACATGAGAACATCCAATCAGGCATGTGTTATGGAAGAGTAAAATACAAGTAAGACTGATTTATTCTTTTGAAGCGATAATGGATTATGATTTTCCCATAATCTGTTTTCCCCCCTTCTCAATTTTTAAATTAAAAAAAATGAATGACTTCAATGCAATATCTTCTAAAAGCATTATTAAAATATTTTATAAACTACAATTTATATTCTAAACTGGAGGGATTAGTCTATGTGCGTGTGTGTATTAAAGCTGTTTTCGAGATTTTTGCATTCTTTTTACTTGGAAATTAACCCACAGAAATAGAGTCTTATAGGAGCCACTACTTCTAGTGTTTGATCGTCAGCAAATGTTTTCTTCTTCTTCTTCTTCTTCTTCTTCTTTTTTTTTTGCCAACAACACATCGGAGCTTGCTTATATAACATAGCCCTCGAAAAGTTAACCCTGTATAAACTATGTGTAGGGGGGCCAAAAAAACGCAGTTGCAAATGGAGGTACGGATATATGATTTCTTTCATTTGTAATTATATATCTACTGTACGTGGACAATAATACACGAGAACTGAGAAGTCAGATCTGTTTAGAGGAAGCAAAGATAAAAATGATTGTTTAATTTGTGAATAGGATCATGTGATTGCATGTGAAGGTGGAAGACCTATGCAAAATGAATTTTATGGACAACTTACGACAATCTTTGAAAATGAGCCCAGTCACATTTATTGAAACTAATATTACTTGTGAAATCGATACTTTTTTTAAAATAAAAATATTATTCTCTTCTATGCAGATCCATGTAATCTGATATATATTAACAAAATAAGATATGATACGATATGCACTTATATGATACGATATGCATTTATTGAGTTCCATCCATTTGAAAAGTTTTGATATTTCTTGAAGAGCAAGAGACACATCGAGAGCTCACGGTTTTGAGAGTGATTCATTTTATTGATAGTCCTCTAGTTCTTATATAGTACCTAATTGTTGAGTTAATTTTGATTCTAAATAAAAGACTTATTTATCATATTTATCAGTTTTTTCTAAATTACTCCTATGAATACTCCCTTAACTATAATCAAGTAGAAAAGGAATGGAGGATATTAAGAAAAATGATTATTGTGTTTTAGGAAAAAAACATGTCATATTTTTTATAATTAACTAATTTACCTGACTTTCTTAATCTAATTAAATTAGTTAAATAAGTCTTGTATTAAAAACTAGAGGAGTACTTTCTAATGAAGACTTGGATCATGAATTTTACTTAACCATAAAAAAGGGAAGGTCAATTTTTCATTAATTTCTTGATTGTGTGTATGTTTGTTATGAAAGTGAATATATATACAAAAAATCATTTTTCCATCAAGGAAAACCACTTGCAAATTTCCACTTGTGTTGGCGTGGGTCTCACCGTGTATTTTATTTAATTTAAAAAGTATGGAGATATGCTAAAATGTAGTAAGTTGATTCGCATGGATATCCCGATCGATGTATTTAAAATTAAAACATATTTGAATTAATAAGTAAGATTGATGTGTATGTCCCAATGTATTTGGTTGATTATATTGCCACGAGTCCATGTTACATATTTGGGTCAAATCAAATGACACTTTTTAGAGATAATTTCGTAAATTCACGTTCTAACTTTAACATCACCCGAAGATCATTATGTTTACGAGTCATTTTGGAATTCCAGAGAAACAAAGTTAGATTTCCCGACCATTCTTATCCCTCCAACCAATGACATGTAGATGAGGACGCCAAGTCCAAAAGGAGAATAAAGAAATGCAAAAAGGAAAGAACAAGTTCAGGAAAAGAAGAGCCATCTTTTTCAATTAGTTATAAGTTTCAAGAGGTTAAAGGTTTCATGCATGCATGTGAGTAAATATCCAATCACCTTCGTCGCGTGAAGCTCCTTCAATCTCTCCTTTTTATTTTGTTCAACATTCAATGAACCATTAATGCTTCTAGATTTTTACTCTCAAAACTCCTTTTCAGCATCCATCATTTGCTAAAAAGCTGTTTCTTTTCTTTTATTTCAGAATTCAGAATTAAATAAATGCAATGTTAAATTAACTGTCGGCAAAAGAAAAAGTTCGATTTACCTTGTATAATTTTTTTTCCCAAAGCAAATATATCCTTTGATTAAAAGTAATATTATTAGAAGTATTATTGGATATTAAATATAGATTTTTTTTAATAGAAATTCAAATTTTGTGGAAGACTGGCCCATTCCATTTCATTTTTATCAGCTGGGGGTATCTGAGGAAAAAAATTTCTAGGTATGTCCAAGTAAAATGCTTCTCATCTTAATTAAAAAAAAAGACGAAACGAAGCGGCAGAAATTGTTCCGTTAGGGCTTGTCCTATGTTGTGATGGGCCAACCAATAAACAAAAGGCCCAGTCCATGTGGGCTAAATCGGGCTAGCAGGCTCTCCACTTTTTTGGTCAAAAGCAGGCTCTGCTTGTTTTTGCCAAAGCAGGCTCTCTACTTAACCGGGCTAAAACGAATAGAAAATGGATTAATGGCCTAGTGGATCTATTTCAGCGCATAGAAATTTAGTATTTTTTTAAATTAAAGTGCACAAGCTTTATTAATTGGAATATTTGAGTTAAAAAAAATTATAATATAAATGTTCAAAATAGTTCACACATCTAAGTGACTAAATAATTGTCAGAAAATATCAAAATTATGATGTGAAACAAAACAATAGTGCACATCATCATACTGACCTCTGAGTGTAAATTGGAAAAGGAAAACTAGAGTCACCAGTGAGGATTATTGAAGACGGAGCAAAGTGAAAAGACAAGCAATACTGTGAATCCAATGAAGGATCAAAACAGTAATATGAAACTATGAGCAGTGAGGAGGAGGAAGAAGAAGCCATAAAAACTACAGAATGGAAGGATAGTACGTAAAGAGTAAGGAAGGAAAATGGAGGTAGAAATGTAAAAGAATTGTTTTGCTGTGTTGTGAGTGATATATACTGATATGTGGGGAAACGTGTGGTAGTCGGTTGCGAGTAGGTAAGGGAATGGAACACTCTGAACAAAAGCATGAACTGTAGAAGGATGAGGACAGTGACAGGGACAGGAGAAGGGAGCAGAATAGAAAGAGTGAAGGTCGCAAGTTAAAAGGAGTGGCTGTTGGGAATTGGGATAACCTGCGAGTTATAGACGAGGTTGCTTGCAGCCATGGAAACAGTATTCCTCCCACTTGGACTACTACGCCATGCCTTGCACTCTATGTCTTTGCTTTTCTCCTTACCACCTTCCTTCCTTCCTTCTTCTCTCACGCTACTTCTGTCTGCATCTTTCTTTTCTTCTTCCTTTCCATAATTAATTAGACGACGTGGATATATATCTACAATCTAAACAAACAGATATTCGGATCCGCGTTCCGTGCTCATCACTCAAAACGTGGACGTTTTGAGTGCTGACCGTGAGGGACCTTTTTTTTTTATTACAAAAAAATATATGTATTAAAATTATTTTTAGTTAAAGTTTATCTAATACTCTTAAATATTTTAAAATATTTTATCATATCCTGAAATATTTTCTCATATGTATTTAGTGTTCTAAAATATTTTCTGACACTGTATTTGAAAAAATATTTAAGAATCTAGTATTTTAAAGTATTTTTTGATCTATTTGGTACCTAAAATATTTTTTCATATATGTTCATTATTTTAAAATACTTTGTGACTGGGCTTACCTAAAAACATATTTTAGGATCTAGTATTCTAAAGTCTTTTATGATTTATTTAGTATCATAAAATATTTTTTAGTATTCTAAAAAATTTTATGATACAATATCAAGAAATAGAAATTTTTTTAAAACATTAAATGCACGTGAAAAAATATTTTAAGGTACTAAATAAATCATAAAATACTTTAAGATATTGAAAACATCTAAAAAAATATTTTTGAGTACTAGATAAATGTTAACCAAAAATAATTTTAATACATACTTCTTCTGATTCTTAATATAAGAGTTAGTTTAACTAATTCAAGTATACTACAAAAATTAGCTAAATTAGTCAGTTGTAATAAATAAATGTTGTTTTCTCTAAAATGCCTCTCACTAATTATGTGTATTAACTAAAATCAACAATTGATTAAATCTTTAACACGTACAATTATTATAAGGACTATATTGAAAAAAATAAATATATATAAGAGATAAAGTAGATTATAATATTATATTTAAGACTAAATTAAATATCAAGATAATTTTTATATTAATAATTTGACATGGTATAAATTTTTTTGTAACAAAAAAATAAAAATAAAAATGCTCAGCACTAAAAAATAAAAATGCTCATCAATGAGCACGGAATGCGAACGCCAGATATTCATTCAATATCTCTAATAATTACTAGAAAGAAATTGACATATACATGAAAAGTACAAAATTCATACACAGAAGATATCATTCACGTATTTCTTGTTGTTTTAGTACAAAGGCCGGCTCGAACTTGTCTCGATCTGTGCTACCCATCCAAGAGATTGTTGGCAAATTCAGGTCTTTATTTTTTTGACCAAAACAATAAAGTTTTTAAACCGAACATTTTGCCTTTTCGCCCAAATAATGACTATTGGGTTTGCAAGTTTTGAGGGGTGTTTTCGTGACGCAAGTCAAGGCAGATCCGTTATGGCAACTTGGAGTTTGCACTTAATGGCAGGTGTTCTTGTTTTGTTGAAAACAAATGGCAGATCCGTAAACTGCATTCCTTTTGATGATCTTTTCACTTTTCTTTCACTGCCTTGAGCCACATATTTTCACTTTTTTATTTCTTTCCATTTTGGCCTTCCCAGCCCTTTTAAATTTTACAATATTCAACACATCCTCCAATCCCAATCCGTCACTTTAAAGTTTAATTCTTAAGCATTAAGCTTTCTCTTCGGCCTAACCAAGTCTTAATTCTCCCCAAATATCATTAATATCATATATTATTATACTCTTATACGTCCTCATCCTCACACTAATTCTCTTTGTCATGCTCATTATTTTATGTTGACAAACGCGATGCGCCAACCATTGATGGATGGTTTGATGCAAATACCTTTGAGAGTGAAATAATTATATTATACTCATCTATTTAGAAACAAAAACGTGAAATAGATGTGGTAACGCAGTTGGCTGGAACTGTTCTAGTTTTACCATGAGTTTCGAATTTGAGATGTGAGAATGTAGTATTTTTAGGACCAAAAACACCAACTTTAATAATTCCTGTCATATCTTGATTTAGATTAGTTTGAATCTGTTGTTATACTTGAAAGATGGCCTGGTTGAGAATAGCGGTGTCACCACACAAAGAAAAAACGTGAAATAGAGATTATCGAATAAACAATCCGCTTTCTGTTTTCTTTTTTATTATAACAAACGCGCTAAAGAACAGAATAAGGGTAGTGGGGGGTTTAAAAGCTCGAGAATGAAGGAGGTGGAGGTGTCGCGTTCTGAGGAAGGCAAAGCCTGCTTACGCATTTCCGTTATCAATTTTTTAATTAAAGGGTGGTCATCCTTTTTCGACGGCTCCAGATCACCCCCATTTCATCGGACGGTTCCCATCAAAGATTCCAACGCCTCGCTTTGCCTGTCTCCACCAGAATCGCGTCCTTTTAGTCTCTCCCCCATACTTTAACCCCTCGCCTGCTCTATTAAAGCCTCGCACTTTCCTCATCTCGCCTACCTCTGTTCTGACTCTCTTGTGGATCCTGGTCAGTTTTTCATTCCCATTTCCATGATCATGCAATCTGTTTCCAACATTCACTTGCTCCATTAAAGATTCTGTTTTTGTTTTTAGTTTATCATTCCGATTTGTAGTGGGCTTTACTGCTTGATTTATTGTGATGATGATCGTTGATCATGCGCTGGTCTGAATACAGAATCGGTTTGATTGTGGTGTTCTTTTCTCTTCGGTTCTTATTCTCTTTTGTTGTATACCATTCCTATGCCTTCTGATGCTTTTTTTTTCGATTCCTTCGTCGCGAAGATAAAAAAGGAATCTCTTCTCTTTTTTTTTTTTTTTTTTGGGTTTTATCAATTCGTTTCCTCGCGATTTGGATGTCTTTCCTTCTAAATTCTCATTTACTTCTGAATGCATGCAGTCATTTTATAATTTTCGTCACTGGCTTTATGTTTTTCTGAACTGGAAATTCTCTGTTTGGTTGACCAGTTCGGAATGGGAAACAAGATGAATGCTGTTCTGTTATGTTTCTTTCTGTCAAGCTTGTTGCTTTCGCTGGTTTTTTGCGAGCCCAGCGATGGGCTGCGTAGGATTGGACTGAAGAAAGTGAAGTTGGACCCGAACAACCGGCTTGCTGCTCGGCTCGGGTCCAAGGAGGGAGAGGCGTTCCGATCTTCCATTAGAAAGTATCATCTCCAAAGTAATCTTGGAGATGCTGCTGCGGGCTCTGATATTGTTGCGTTAAAGAATTACATGGATGCTCAGTACTTTGGTGAAATAGCCATTGGTAACCCTCCTCAGAAATTCAGCGTTATCTTTGATACGGGGAGCTCTAATTTGTGGGTCCCATCGTCCAAGTGTCATTTCTCGGTCAGCTTTTATAGACTCATGCCTTCCATAATATTTCTATGTTAGATTTACTTTCTCATTTTGCTGATTTATTCTTGCATTTGAGGTGCAGCTTTCGTGCTATTTCCATGCCAAATATAAGTCTAGCCAATCCAGTACCTACAGGAAAAATGGTTCGTCTACCTTTTCCTATTGAATAAGACTCTATAACTGCTCAGTCTGTTATATTTTTTTTGTCTTTTGTTAATCTTGCTGTCTTTCTTTATCAATAAAGTATTCTATGGTCTGATCAGAATCTCAATTTGACTGAAACATGGAGTTTCTGAGGGATAAAGTGTGTCTGATCACAAAATTGACAATTTGAACCAGAGATGTTGAGGTGTCGTCTTCTTGTCTAACGATCAAATTTGTCTCGCTGTTGTTGTAGGAACTTCTGCTGCAATTCAGTATGGTACTGGAGCAATTTCTGGTTTCTTTAGCTATGACAACGTCAGAGTTGGTGACATAGTTGTTAAGAAGCAGGTAATGCCGATTGCCAATCCCTACATACGGTTTTTTTATTTTTTGGGTTGGGGGTTGTGTGAGAAAAAAGCTGAGTTCTTTTACTATATAGTTGAGTTAATATATTGACATAGAATGCCTTCCGTTTCCCGTCAGGAATTTATTGAAGCAACAAGGGAGCCTGGTGTTACATTTTTGATGGGCAAATTCGATGGTATTTTAGGACTTGGATTTCAAGAAATCTCGGTTGGAAAAGCTGTTCCAGTGTGGTAATAACACATTTAAATTTTGTTCCCACGTTTTACTTGGGTTTTGTTAAATGTCCATGTGATCATAGGGCATACACTTGTCTCAGGTACAATATGGTTAAACAAGGTCTTATTAAGGAACCAGTATTTTCGTTCTGGTTGAATCGTAATCCAGATGAAGAGGAAGGGGGTGAGATTGTCTTTGGTGGTGTTGATCCTGCTCACTACAAGGGCCAGCACACTTATGTACCTGTGACACAAAAAGGCTATTGGCAGGTTGTTTTTCAAGTTATTTGTTTATCGTTCTACTTTCTGATGCATTTGTTTATGCTTTATTTTTTCCCACTTATTATCTGCTCACTGTTAATTGTGTCTTGGTGTTTTGATAGTTTGACATGGGAGATGTCCTTGTTGATGGCAAATCCACCGGTACGTGTAGGAAACTGATAAGACATGCTAATATGTTTTCTTTATGACATGATTCCTTGCTTTGCGGTTTTATACTTTGATCCTGACCTGAGCATATTTTCCTTCAGGATTTTGTGCCAATGGCTGTGCAGCTATAGCCGATTCTGGGACTTCTTTGTTAGCAGGCCCCACGGTATGAACTAATGCTTCTAGGGTTATGGTGATATATGCTATGCAACTCCTCGTTTCTGTCAGTAGAATTTGATAGGCCTACAGATTCTGCACTGACCACTTGGGATAAACAGTATAATAGGGGGTGGGAGGTAGTAAGATGACTGAAATGCTGACTTAGGTCAGAAATAGCTAAGTTGGTTTTGGTTAATCTGAAATTTTAAATGTTGACGGCATTGCTTTTGTGGATTTGCCCCCTTTCATATTGATATATAGTTTATTTTTTTCAGTTATGCGGTAGTTCTCATTTTTTGACAAGGTGATATCGAACCTGACAACCAAATAATTATTCCTGTTAGGTGCACAGCTTTTTGTGTATGAAAATGGAATCAAGTTTCCCAATATTCTTTTAGGCCTCTGTAATTTGATAATTAAGTTCCTCCATTACATCATTAAATGGGAGAAACTCTTGTCCATTGCTTGTGACTAACTTGTTTTGCTGATCAAATATCTGGTTGTGCTCTTTTAGTCCGTAATTACCATGATAAATCAAGCTATTGGAGCTGCTGGAGTCGTTAGTCAAGAATGCAAGGCAGTTGTTGCACAGTATGGGCAAACAATAATTGACTTGCTTTTGTCTAAAGTAAGGACCATTTTTTGCCTCATTCTTAGCATTCTTTTTGCTGTGAGACCAAATCTGGTCACCACATTGGATGATGAATTTTCATGTGGCCCTCTCACTTCTTTAGGAAGAACCGAAGAAGATTTGCTCCCAAATTGGATTGTGTGCTTCTGATGGTACTCACGGTGTTAGGTAAGGCCTAAAGATCAATCACCCCAGGGATTTTCAGTTATCGTCTCTGTCACCTTGATATATTTGATGTTTTGTGATTATAATTAATGAAGAGTCTCTCTATTTCCACTATAGTATGGGCATTGAGAGTGTGGTGGATGAGAATGAAGGAAAAACACCTGGTTTTACGCGAGATGCTACCTGCCAAGCCTGCGAGATGGCTGTCGTATGGATGCAAAGTCAGCTGAGGCAGAATCAGACAGTGGATAAAATAATGAACTACATCAACGAGGTGAGTTTTCGCTTTGCCATTTCAGTATATTCATCCGGATCCTGTTGTTCCTCTTGACTCTAGCCTATGATGGTTTTTGCAGCTGTGTGATAAAATGCCTAGCCCAATGGGACAATCCGCTGTTGAATGTGGAAAAATCTCATCAATGCCTGCTGTTTCCTTCACTATCGGTGATAGAACCTTTGAGCTTGCTCCAGAGGAGGTACAGTGACTTGACTTGATTACTTTCCCTTTGTGAGAGGGCTGATCATCACCACCACTACTGGTTCTGCATGAAAACTCCTGTACTGATTTTTTTTTTCATTGGTGTGGGGTTTCTTCTTCAGTACATACTGAAGGTGGGAGAAGGCCCTGCAGCTCAATGCATTAGTGGCTTCATTGCTTTAGATATTCCTCCACCACGTGGCCCTCTCTGGTATATTGACCTTTTACTTCCATTGTTGAATACTGTTTTTCCTGCTTTTAATGAAGATTCTCACTCAAATGATTTTCACACACAAAATAATGCAGGATCCTTGGAGATGTGTTCATGGGGCGATATCACACAGTGTTTGACTTCGGAAAGCTGAGGGTGGGGTTCGCTGAAGCAGCATGAAACAAAGTGATGTTTCCCCCAAAAGCCATGGTTATTTGCTTGTGGTTTTTGGACTCCTAGCTATCATAACGGACCTTAAAAGTGTTATGGCTTTGTATATACTGTCGACTTACTCTCGCTACTCGCTTGACTGGTGTTTGTGAGGCTATGGCCGTAATGTGGCACTGAACTATGGATTAAAATGTTAAGTTAAAAGGGTTGTAGATATGGCTCTTGGGATTTCTTATTTACTTGCCGTCGTTTCTGTTTAGTTGCTTGTGTGTGATGTGTTCGTCATGTCGTTTATTAGCAAGATTAGCAATGTTTCAATTAACAAGGTTAGCAAAATCAACCAGGAAAGTAATTAAGATGTTTGATGAATTAGTTAAAGGTGCTTGAGATGATAATGGTACAACGTTAGGGGGTGGAGAAGAATGAAAACGATAGAAAAATAAATTAACCCAGTATAGTAATGTTACATTGAGGTCAAATTAATTTCTATATTATCATCCAATTTTTGTTATATCTTGATAATCTTGTTGGTTTTATAAAAGGCGGTGTATTTCTTAATTTATGAAAAATAAAGAGCTGCGTGTCGCGTAATTTAAATAAGCTGCTGGTTAAAAAGAAGTTGAAAAGATATTATTTTATTTAAAAATCTTTTTCTAATTATACCATCCTTTATCAAAAAGATTCTGTTCTTATCAAGACCATGGAAGATAAAGCGTAGATGGTTTTTTGTTTTTTGTTTTTAATTTGGCCTGAGAAAGCGTTGTGGTTTATAATCTGAAATATTGGAAATGCAAAAACCAAAAAAAATCTGAAATATTGGAATTGGATAAAATATAAGAATTAGCACACACCCCTGCCCACACGCAACTAAAAAGAGAAATCGAACGTTTAATTCAAGATCATTTTACAAATAATTTGGAAATGTTCCGCCTTGAATTACTTTGGTGGTCCTTGTAAAATTAATCCTTAATTTTAATATTAAGATGAAGATTTAACTCCACTTTATCTTAAATTGATTTTCAATTAAAATTATTTTAAATAATAGATTGAAAGTTATATTTAAAATAATGACATATTGAATAAAAAAAATTAAACGTATCATAAATCAAATACCCAGAGTTAGTTAATATTATTACATCAGAAAATAACATAAAAATAAAATACTAAAACATTGTCGAAAAAATGAATATCTGATTCATTTATGTCTTACTTTATCTTTTAAACCAAATCATTAAAAGATAATTGAGGATTTTTTTTTTTTTTGGGAGAAAAAGAAAGGAAAATCAAATCGTGTTGCTAGCATGCACATCTCTCTCTCTCTATATACACATACTTTGGGAGGATATGTGCACAAGAAAACCATAAAAGTGAGTAGAGACCATAAATATCATAAAAAAGGTTTCCAATTTGAGAATTCCCAAAAAGACGATGATGACGATGAAAGGAACAAGAAAAGGGCAAAAGCGAGAGCACGAAGAAGACACAGTGGGAGGAGAAGAATATAGCAGCAAGAAACAGAAGACGATGATAGTTGAGGACACAGATGGCAATATCGAAATTGTGGAGTCTCCAGAAAAGGCAGAGCGTATTGCTGCGCTGAAGAAACGATTCGAAGGCACCATCTTAAGAGCCAAATTGAAGCAATCTGAATGTGCTGAGACCAGAAGAAGGCTCAGAGCTTTTTGAAATTCCATCTCTTGTTCAAACACAATTTGTTCATTTATTTATCATAGATTTCAGCACTTCATATTATGTTACTTTGAATATTGAATATTCTTTGTATCTATTTTTTTTTTTAAACCTATGAGTTTTTCATTCATATAATATTTCAGTACCTTAATTTAAATACATCTTGCATTACATGAAATTCTTCTACTCTTAAACTCATACTTAAATTCTAATATGATTATATTATGATTATTTCTAGAGAATATACGCAAGCACTTCACTCACTTTGTGTTACAATAAATTCACTTTGGCGTTTCTCACAGAAATTTAAAAAATATTAAATTACGTAATTCCACCTATCATCTACTTCAAATTCAATGTGCTCCTCTAATATTTAAATTTGATTTTTTTATTTTGGTATAACTCGTAGTATCCTAAGTCACTTTGGGTTAAGTTAAAGTCCTCCCAATTTAAGCATTCAGAATTGTGTTCTCTTTCTTATTAAAATGAGACCACTTATTATCTCAACTAATAGTTTGTTGATTTTAAATTGGAATATGTATTAAAAAAAAAAAAAAAGATATGTTCTTGTATTCTGGATTCTATTGGAAACTTACGTCGGGTATATAAGGGCAGTGAGGCCCCAGATTCTGTATCCATTCTAACTGGGCTGAGCCCAATATGAAGCAGTCATTTTAGATTTTTCAATGGGCCCCATATCCAATAGTTTCTCAATTTCAATCTTCTTTGGGCTTTTCCTGTTGGCCTAGATTGTATCAAAAATAAGAGGGGTTGCATGACGCGGCCGTGAGCTCATGAACTTTTTCAATTTAAAAATTAAGAATGATCCTATTTCCTATATTATAATTTACGCATAGAAATATTTTCTATTAAATTACACAGTATAGATAAATAAGTGAATGTTTTTGTTTAAAATTGAATTACGAAAATGAGTTTACATAGTGTAATAAATTAACGAGTTTTCTTTAGTGAGCCGCCATAAGGAGGATAATTTTTTTTAAAGATATTGAGAGAAAAAGAAATAAATTAATAAGTTTTTAACGAAGAGGGTGAAAGGTTAGTGGTGGGCGGCGCATATGAAGATAGGTTAGAATAAAGCATCGCTTCATTGCTTGAAGACCACGTCACCCCTTCTTTTGCTTTTCCCTTGAAACCTCCCCTCATGCATGCAAGTAGATGTGGCAGAGTCAATGTGGACCTTTCAGATCATTATTAGATTAACTATTTTTTCATTTAAAAATTTAACACATAAACTAATTTTAATTGGATGAATTGTCCAAACAAATATATAATTTATTTGTTTGTTAAACAATAAAATAATAAGTACCTGATTAGATTAGATGGACGGCGCTCAAGAAACCAAACTCGCTTTAACTTGCTCGTGCCTTTTTGCACGCCAGCTTAGTGAAACAAGCTTGTTTGTTGACTGGGCTATGGCTGTTGACTTTTTCCCTCTTTCTCTAACCCTCTAATTTTAATCTTTCTTCTCACTTTACACACTATACATATTCTTCTTCTTTTTGAAATCTGCACAAATATACACAGTGATTCGCATCAATTGTTATTTTATTTGAATTAAAAAGAAAAGTATGAGCGAAATCAAATTTATGATCTCCCAATTATAGTGAAATTTAATTCATGTCACTAAATTAGGTGGTCATTGCTATTATTTGCATAAATCATTATACTCCTCTTGTCATTAATATAAAACCTAATCGTTGAGTTAATTTTGATTATAAATATAAAACTTATTTCTTATATTTATTAATTTTTCCTAAATTACTCATATGAATACTCTTTCAACTATAATCAAGTAAGTGAAGGAGGAAGAATATTAAAGAAGATGATTATGGTGTTTTAAGAAAAATATGTCATATTTTTTATAATTAACTAACTCACCTAATTTTCTTAATTTAATTAAATTAGTTAAATATGTCTTATATTAAAGACCAGAGAAGTATCATGCAAAATTCAGAAATATGCCTGAGCCACTTATCATGTTTCTTCCTATGTGAAAGAGAAAAAAAGGTCAATAGTGTTGATTCCGCAAAATGAAAATTCTCATATAAATAGGAAGTTACTGATTTGGTTCTGTTTGATTCCTTCTTGGGCAATGAGGTGTCCATGGAAATGGCTGCGAAGTTTAATGATCAATTCTTAAATGTCAAGATGATGGCTGATTAGATTCCTAATTAGTAGGTGTTGTTTGAAGGAATCCGTGTTCTTATAAATGAAGTAACTTTTGCTTTTAAAGGAAAAGTCATTCTAGTAACTTAACTATGGCATTGTTTAAAATAACTTATAAGTAGCTTTTCAGTTGTGATTTACAAAATTTAAGATAATTATATGATAAAAATTCTGTTTTAATTTATGTGAAATGTGTTTATAAGTAATTTTAAAAATGATGCCAAATGGAGTTTATATTACTAAGGAATTATGAATGATCTTTCTCATTTTACAGGACTTTAAATCTTGATTTCCTGTTCTCTTAAAAAAGATAGAATATTTATTCTAATATAAATTATTTGGCGCAACATAACCTCTCTAATTAAGTCATACTAGGTAATGACAATATTATCCTGGGAACTAAAGCAACAAGGTTCATGAATTACTGTCATGAGTCATATTTAGACCTTGTATGAGTCATGTCTTATGAATGCTTTCAATATACTTCATATGTATGACAAAAACAATAAAGTCAATGCTTCCTCGTTGGCTTGACTTGTTGCGAACTTCGATGAAACTTTTCATTGACTCGGCCGAATTCCTAAAAATAACTAAATCTAGTCTGCCATGGCTTGAATTTATAGTATGCTTGTTTGGACATTTTTTCACCCAATTGAACAGCTTCAAAATGCAATAAATTAGTAATAAATTTTTATATTCAGCTAATTTTTTAATTTTATAAACACGGCTAACCTACCCTCATGAAAAAAAAAACAATTTGTAGGAGTACCAACTTGACTTCAACTATTTGCTAACAACCTCTTAATTTAATGACACCCCAAACCTCTTCTCATAAAAAAATTACGAGTCTGTGTCCTAATGTTACAAAAACCGAACGAGATAGGTGGGCGTGTAGTTCTTCTCCTCAGCGCAGAGAACTTTTAAATTGCCTATATTGGGAAGGAAAAAAAAAACTTATCTCCATGGTATTTTTTTTTTTTTTATCAGAATATCTCCATGGTATTTGTTTGCCTCCAATTAAAAAAAAAGGCCTTTTTATCTTTTTGTAAAACAAAATCTCTCTAACATATTTACTTCATACCACACAGGATCACACAATCACTTAAAACAAGTTAATTCAAATTCCTCCTAAATCACCCACACTGTATTTGTAGTTAGATTAGATTAGATGATATTGTTATGTGCATTAGAAAATGTTCACCAATTAATGACTCATCAATTTCTTAGCGTTGGAGAGAAGCTGGGAGTGGAAAATGACGCTGAAAGGCTGTCATACATTGCATATGCACTGTTGCTTGAGTACCTCCTGGAAGAAATGATCTGTGAAACATATTATTATAATATTTAAATATTTAATTATAATCATAACTATTATCCAAATCACCGCATTGGATGAAAAAGGCAGAGGCAGCACGTGCCGGCATGTGCCTCAGACCTTGCCTTAGCTTTAGCTTCCTAAGCAATGCTTCATCATTCCCCTTTTCTCATCCTATCGCCGGCCAAACCCCAACAAAAGCAACCTCTCCTCCTTACACGTGGCCCCTTCCCACCAACGCGCCACAATACGGCGGCCGCCCATAAATTCATCGCAAACAACAAAAAGCCCTTCCATTCCCACATCACCTCCTCTCTTTCCAGCACCCATCCAATCACATCACACCAAAGTTTCAACCTTTCCATATATGCGTGTGGTTGTGTATATAATAACACGAGAAAGGTGAAGCTTCTGCCAAACTAATCTCAATCTCAAACACAATAAACTCACAAATGGAGTGGACTAGGGGGCACACCATCGGCCGGGGTTCGACCGCCACCGTGTCGGTCGCTGAGTTTCGTGGGTCTGGTCGGATTGTGGCTGTCAAGTCGGTGGAGCTCCAACGGTCGGAATGCCTTAGGAGAGAGCAGAGTATTCTATCCACATTGGAGTGTCCTCATGTTGTTGCCTACGAAGGTTGTGACACCACATTTGAAAATGGTGCGTTCATGTACAACTTGTTCATGGAGTATGCGCCTTACGGGTCGATCGCCGACGAAAGTCGCGGGCGTGATGGTGGGTTAGATGAGTTTATGGTTGGACATTATGCTCGTCAAATTCTGCTTGGGTTGGACTACTTACATTCCAATGGGATTGTGCATTGTGATTTGAAAGGCCAGAATGTTTTGCTCACTGATGAAGGGGCTAAAATTGCTGACTTGGGTTGTGCCCGGAGAGTTTCGGCGGAGCAGAATTATGGTGGGGTGATTGCCGGCACCCCGGCGTTCATGGCACCAGAGGTGGCGCGAGGGGAGCAGCAGGGGTTCCCTGCCGACGTGTGGGCTCTTGGCTGTTCTGTGCTGGAGATGATCACCGGAAAAGCACCGTGGCATGACATTTCCGACCCGGTGAGTGTCCTCTATCGAGTAGGGTTCTCCGGCGAGGTACCGGAGATTCCAAGCTTCTTGTCGGAGCAAGGGAAGGATTTTCTCACCATGTGCTTGAAAACAGATCCGAACGAGAGGTTGTCAGCAGGTGAACTTCTCAAACACGAGTTCGTTCAGGATTCAAACACAGCGTCGAAGAAATTTGATGAGCCTAGTTCAAATTCCCCAACTAGTGTGTTGTTGGATCGAGATATCTGGGACTCGTTTGACGAGCTGCAGAAAACCCAAACACCGGATCTGAACCCGACCCCGACCCATGGTCCCGCCTTCTCCTGGGATCCTCCTGGCCCCAGAAGTAGAATTCGTCGGTTGTCTTCTTCTATGCCCAATTGGGAATGTGATGACGAATGGATCACAGTAAGAGACAGCAGCATCAATGGCGGAGAATCTAATGAAGAAACAGAGAATTATGGATTAGACAGTTCAAATTACATTAGAGAGGACAATTATTTCGTTGTTATTGGTGAACCCAGAACAATTAGTACAGTTGGATTGAGCGAGTGTTGTAATATTAATGATTATTTCTGCATCAGAGAATCTTCATTAGGAAATTCGCAATGTATAAATATGGCTGCCAATAGAAATATATTGCATGACTTGCTTTCAGTTTTCCCTCTCTCTAATCCTACTTTTGGAAGCATAATTTTCTTTTGCCTGTTGCTTCTACAGTAGCAATCCGGTATAATTACTGTGGTAAGAAAGAATAGGGGAAAATAACTGATGAGGTGGCTCTAGAGTCGAACAAAGACCAGAGGCATAATCACTTTTAATTTAAATTTCAAGTCAAAAACTCCTGTGATATACATTAAAATATTTCTTAATTTGATGGATCTTTTCAGCGCTTGAAATTTTTTCGAGTCCAAATTATGATATCGAAATTGAGACAAATACACAAAATTATTTATTAGAATTAGATAGAAAAATAGACTATACTAAGTAAATTTTAAAAGATTAATAATATTAAATACAATAGTTTATTATAGAATAAATAATACTACCTCGTGTCTTTAATATGATATATAGTTTGTAGTTTAAGTTAAGGAATGAAGGTAGTTCATAAAAAAAATTCACACGTCTTGATTTGGTTGATAACAAGTGCCCTATATATACGAAGCCAAGTATATGAGTTACTAATAGACGTTAATTGCTTAAATATAAAATCTCAAGTTTGGGTTTATATGAATACTGAAAACATATTTGGGAGAACCATTTCAGATTAAACCCAACAATGCTTGAAACTTGAAAGTGAAAGTCCAGTACTAGTTAAGTTCCTTTTATCTGGAAAAGCAGTGCATACAAATGATTGATAACTTTCTTGGATTTGTTTAACGTTCATAGTTGGTATTAAATCAGACCAACATGCTGAACCAAAGTATAATCACGATTCACAAATCAGCAGCAGACACTTCAGGCTTCTATACATATTTTGTCAAATCTTGGAGGCAAAACAAGTTCTCTATATTTCACCAATGAAAAAGAAAAAACAAAGAAAAATAAACAATCTACAGCAGGCAAAAACAACTCAACACTGCGTATGAAAATAGGACTTATCACATTTTGTTAGCACAAAATTTATCCAACTTCATTCCATTTCAGCAGAATGAAGTCTAAATTTGAAGTCAAAACAAAAACTTCTCTTGAAGAACATTGTTGGGAAAGATTGATAGCCTCTTGTCAGCATAGTGCCATGGTACTCAAGAAGAGTGCGCCCGAAAATGTGTCCTTTATATGTTCTTCTTGCCACCTGAGTGTGACAATCGGCGATCAGATGAATGAAGTTCGTTGCGGAGGTTCTGGTTTTCTTCGAGCAAGCGATCATACTCAAGAAGGAACCCCTCGGATTGTTTCCTCAGAGCAACTGCATTGGCTTCTGCAACTTTTACATCTTCTGTTTTTGATGCAAGTTCAGATTCCAATCGTTCAAGTTCTGCTCTCAACTTGGCTGACTCTTCTTCCAAGGCTTTCATTTCTTCTGGACTTGCAATTTTTTCGTCTTCGGGCCCTCGTACTTGATTCTTAATAGCCTCCATGCTCTTTCTTCGCATTCGAAGTTCTCTTATGTAATGGTGTAGTCTGTCAGCCATAAATACGAGGAAAATCACAAAACCTGCAAACAAGGCCAAAACCAGACGATCAATCGCTAACAAGAATGAATATCTTGATCCAAATATTAGGTAAACTCCTGCAACCCTAAACATTCTTGTCTTGATTGGACTGGAATTTAAGATATGGCCATCATTAATGTGTTTTAAGGTCTGAACGGGGGTTCTTGGTAATTTAATGGCACTATGTTCTTGACATGACAATGAAAGCACATTAAGACAATGAGTTGATTGATTTTTAAGGCATCAGAATGTGAATGAAGTGATCTTCCCTGTTGAAGTGCCAAGATTCTTCATGGAATCACATCTGATCTCACTATGTTTACATATAATCATATATAGCACAGGGAAGAGAATAATATATGACTAAGAAAGATAAGAAAGAAAACAAGAGCAGAAAGTAAGCCCCTTTACTAAGAAATGGAGATCTCTGCGGATTTAAGCCCCAGAGCAAAATTGTCATTCTGTGACTTCTTTGTTATGAAACTAAGTAGTCTTCCCCTTCACAGAATGAATTCAGGAATGAAACTATGATTTCCACACAAGATAATTTCCACACTGCGCTTAAAAGAGCGCCTTAAGCAGGAAGTATTAGGGGAAACACAATTATGTACTTGAAAAAATCTTGAGAAGAAAGAAAAATTACTCATATTCTGCGATACAAAATTGCAACAATATTTGGACAAGTTAGTAATTGTTGAAAACTATTTAACCAATATTCATTAAACAATTCCGGTAGTTACATATTAGTGAGGAAAGGACTATAGAAATATTAAGGCCATCAAGATCAGGCTGAAAGAACTGTCACGTAGCACTAGTGTCTGGATCAAACTGAGATACCAGGCTTTATTGACACAGTAGCTGGGGAAACTCTTGCCAGACGCAATGCCTATGCACTACATGCAGGGAAAACAGGAAGCAAGGTAAACTTCATGTATGTGGTCATCATCATAGAATAATCTTGCACAGAAGCTAATCCCTCATCTTCCATCAAACTGAAGTATATCTGATAACTCAAGATTAAGACACCAGAGGAACAATTGAGTATGTACAAGGATTTGTTTATCCATGTGACTGCACTACCTTTGAAAAAGCAATCATCATCAATATATCAAAAACTTGCGTCCATACAGTTAATACATAGGTCCTCTGCCCTTTATTAAAACGGTATTTGAAAACCATTGAAGGCTGGTTTTTTTCCTTTGCTGGATATCAACCCCCCTCCCTTCCTCTTTCTCAAGAACTACAACACTTTTCGTAAACTCACATTTACCATTTTATTCAGAAGCTTGCGTAGCTTCAGATGCAGCCCGCAGTTCGCTCACTGTAAGTTAAGAAACTAAGAAATCACCATTGAACAGAAACGTATTCTAGACTCAACTATAGAATCTAGACACGAATTCTGGATTCCACAATGATGGAAGGACAAAGAAGGTGAATTCATTCAGTTAGATCTTAACGCGTAAAGTGACACTCATTCGATAAAGCAAATTCCAAGTTTGAATCAGATTCGCCTATCAAGCCACGATCTCACCCAAAGTCATCCTATTTAAACTTTAATCCCGCAAAGAATCCTAATCAACTTTAAGCCAGGAGAAAAAACAGTGAAAACATTTCCATTCAGGTTAAAAGCAAAATTATACTCGAAAAAACGAAGGGAGGAATACCCAGAAGAGTAGCTTCAAGAAGGTGCCGCCCCATAAGAACCTGATCAGTAGGATTTGCAGCTCCATTTTCGATCCCACGCTTCCAAATCTCCATCATGCTGTAAACAGTGGAAAGCAAAACGACGATAATTGTTCCGGCAACGGACTTCACCATTAAGGGTCCTCTGCCCCGCTTCAGCCGATCCAAGCCCATGATCACCAGCTTCCTTAAAGGGGTCTTAAATAGCAGTACCATTATCAGTGCCATCTCCAAGACAATCACTAAGAACAGTAAATTAATCATCTTTCTTAGCAGTGAAGTTCAGAGACTTATAGATCTTTACTATTTGATTGAGGTTTATTGATAATTGACTAGGAGTTAACGAGACAGAATGCTGGATCCAATTCTAGGATTTAGGTCACGCAGTCATAGAGCTCGAATCAAGAGGAGAGGGCCGGTTAGAATCTGACAGCAGAAATATGAGTTGGCAGAATGGAGACCCTGTTAAGAGCTTAAGAGTTAAGACTGAAGAATTCTCAATCCTGAAGGAAGCAAACAGAGTGGGTTTCCACCTCTCGTCATTGCTTCAAAATTGGCAGAGCTCTTTTCCTGTTAAGTCCTCAAATTTTCTTGTTATTACAGTAAGGACCCAAATTTCTTCTGTGCTGCTCCTCGCCTGCTTTTGCTCGTGACTTTTCTTCCCCATCTTCTTTCCTTCCTCTCCCTGTTTTTGTTTTTTTCGACAGGGAAAGAATTAGAAGATTTTCGTTTACGTGTCAAGTAAGCTTCTAGATAAGTTTTTGATTGAAAACTTTTGCATGAAAAAAATTAACCATATCGTTGTATTTTTGTTCCCCCTATTTTTGTTATATATTATCATTTTTTTTCGTCTTTATGTTATTTCTTTTCTTTCTTTTTTTTAAACAACAACTTGGTTTTTACGAAAAAGGTGACCCGCATATTAATTACGCGCACAATCACATAATTGACACTTTTGAATGCTTTTGAGAAATAAAGAAAATTTAAATAATTTTTTAATTGATTGTAGTATATTGTTGAATGTAGGGATAATTTTGGAGGTTATAAAAATAGCAAAGAAGCGTGAATAAAGATGGATCCAATTTAGTATGAAACTGAATTTAAGTTTAGTGAGAAAATGATATGTGACGGAATGGGGTTTCTGTCATCAAAAAGATGGATTCAAGTTGTAAGAAGCGTGTGGCAACAAAAGGAAAGGAAAGGAAAGATATAATTTGGTAAGGCTATCAAACAAGTTGCTCTGCACTTTAGTTCAGAAGAAGAATATGTTATGTTAAATATGATATTTGCTTTTTATTCATTTTTTAGAAAATGGATATAATGAAAATGATCCAGTACCCATACCTTGGAAAAAAATAAATTTTGAAACTGACTTGAAGAAAGTCTCTTGAGGAAATTAAGGAAGCACAACTTGTTCTATTAAAAATTTAAGATTGATGACTCTATATGATATGTTGAGCCTGAGGGTAGGGCTTTGTCTCATTTAATTTCTTTGTGCCTTCATTGTTGCTTTGTGTTTGTACTTTAGAGTCCTACCTAGGTTAAAGGATAATGTATTTAAATGAAGAAGAAACCAATCTTGTTTTTCTTTAAATTACTAACTCCTATCTTAATTATAAGACCTTATTTATAAAAAATTGTAATATTACCTGCGATTTTAATTATAAATAAAATTTTATAATTAGGACTGTAGATAGTATTACAATTTTGATCCATCATCACATTTTCAATCAAACGATATATGGATGTTGCTTCTTTCTCTCTTTTTTTGGGCCAATCACAAAATCAAGTTTTTTAAATTAAAGAAATAGCCATTCACCCAAAATATATTTCTTGATTTGTAAAATATTAAATATTTAAAAATGATAAAAATGGAAATAAGGAATGAATCTCATACACACACACACAAAACACAAGATGCTCTTACATTAAAAAATAGTTAAAACTGATCTGTATAGAAAAGCCGAAATGCTTTTTCACTAACTCCATAAAGATGATTATTATTGAAGTTTGTGGGCACAGCTTGATCTCCTCACTTGAACACATCATCCGTTAATCATGCCGACCTTAGTTTGATCAAAATTTTTAATAATTAATTAATTGTAGATCTGACGTTG